>NC_057713.1:131815733-131862649 GCF_004010195.1 Chiloscyllium plagiosum
CCAGTACTGGTGCCAATGTCCCATGAATTCAAATCTATTTCTCCCAAAACAATCTTAAAGCCACACATTTACCTTCATAGTCTTACTGACCATGTGCCAATTAGCTTGCGGCTCAAGAAGTAATTCATGGTACTGAAATGGACCCCGACCACTGTATCTTTCCCCTCCCACTCCAAGTTCCTCTGCAACCCAGATGAGATATCCTAAACACAAGCATCAGGCAGGTAACACAACCTTCAGGACTCTCGACTCTGGTCGCAAAGAACAGTGTCTGTGCCTCTAATTATTGTTATGGACTAGACCAAACACTTCAAAACATTTCAAGAAGGTAGCCCTAACTTTGTTAGTTGTTTTAAGCAGGTGCAAAGTGGTATTCCAGGAGAGAATCAGCTCATCAAACCACTTAGTTTCAAACAAAACAGATTTTCTTTACAAGATTACTGAATGAAACACTAACAACAGAAAACAGAACACTGAATAACTTAACCTATCCAAAGACCCAACAGATCATCCCAACTTAATGATGCTGTTCCAAATACTTGCAACAATCTCCATAAACACCCCTTCGCACAAAAGGTAAAACCAAACCCAGGTTCTTACAGGATAGAAGTCGGAGAAAGAGTATCAGCTTGGACCTGCTTCTTTGGTTCCAGTACCTGCTTTTCCCCAACACTACTTTTAAAAAAAAACCCAACTAGAGTAAAACTGAGCTGAGATAACTGGTCACTTCCCTTTCATTGTACAAGTGTTTTTTTTTAAACTTGAAAGCCTTCTGTGTGAAGCAGTATGTGTCAGCTATTATCAAACTGGCCTTAAAACCCTTCACCTCCAGACTTTTTGGAGTCTGTTTCGTTTATGACTTCTCTGAAAAAAAAAGCCAAGGACAGCATAATCTTGTTAAAGGATCATCTTCATCAAACTATACTAACCCAATTACTAACTATATTAATATTTCTCTTCTCTCCCCCCATTTGAATGGTTCCCTGCACCACAATGCTGTGGTCAATTCGTTCATCCTCCCTCCAGTCCCCATTCGCTTCCACAGAGGGAGCAATACTCTTGAACAAGGATAAGGGCTGAGGCTCATGCAACTCTACCTCCTGGATCCCTCCACCTGCTTCACTCACAGCCACCTCCTGCTGTTCCTGACCACTGGCCAAATTAGAGTTAGTTAGTGGGTGTGATTGTCTCATGAAACACAGCATCCAGGTAACTCTCCCTCTTCTTGATTGTCGCAATCTTTGAAGCTCAGACTCTGAGCCAAAGTTCTTCCAGCAACCAACATTTACTACAGACATGGTCACTGGGAACCACAATGGGGTCCATAATGAGCTCCCACCTCATGTAGCAACAGCACATCACCTGACTCTCCATCCTTATTTTATTTAATTAGATTGAATTTTTTAAAAATTTTGAACCGTTTTTGTATCTCTGCTTATGCAAGTTGCAACCAAATTAACAAAATTCAATTTAGTACAGATTCAAATTTAGCAGACCCCTTATTAGCCAATCAAATCACAGCCCTTCTATGATATCACCTTTCAGTTTTCGACTCAGATTCAGAAACAGAATCACCCACCCTCCCAAGTTGCTCTCCGCTCGGCTGCTCTCCCAAAGTGAAGGCCCCAAGTCCACATGATAAGTTTTTATATCACTTACCTTTCCAAGTTGCTCTCCGCTCGGCTGCTCTACTGAAGTGCCTTTGCAGTAACTTCCCAACAAGCACACTCAGTTTAGATGGAACATTTTACCAGGCAGCTCAGGGCAAACATTGTTGCAGCAAGAAGTTCCAGCCAAATGCCTGCATTAGGCATGGATAAAGGACACCTCTTATTTGACCTTATGTAAATTTGCACTTCCCTGAATAATATTTGCAATTTTAGGAGTCCATGTTAAGCCTGAGAAGCAGCCCAAATTTCAAAAATATGAGCTAAAATAATGTGATGATCTTTACTGTGACAGTGTATTAAGAGCTCATTCGGAGCTTCATACTTGTTTGCCAGTGAAAAGGAGATCTAATATTCTGGTAATATAATTGGTGGGGAAACCATCTGGGTAGAATTAAGAAATAGGAAATGGCATAAACATTGATGTATATTACAAACTACAAAACAGTGGAGATGAATTTGTAATGGAATTTAGTTAGTTGGACAACGTGTTCACATATTCCTTTGACACCTAGTTGTGGTGAATTATTTGCATGCTAACCAGGTGAATTATCATAGATCTTGCACAAACTTCAATGAGCATGCATGAGAACGTGGATATAAACACGAGGACGTATACTCTGCATTTATGACCTCTAGGTCCATTGCTTCTATGATTTGGACCATTTCCTTCTACAAAGATTTGCCATATTTCGTCAACACTTGGAAGAAAATCACTGACATGGTAGGGAATTGTGCAAAAACCTACGTGAAGTTCAAGAATTGAACTTGCTATATCTGAAAAAGGACTGCAAATATATTTTCTTCATTATTTTGTTTTAGACAACGTGTATGGCTCGATGTTAGAAATCTCAGGAAATACAATTAAAATTATCTTCAAGATTGTTATGACTTGCCCAAACATATTCCCCTACTAGTTGAGAAACAATACTGGAATTATATTTCTTAGATGCAGTATGGAAAGATATTTTGGATCAATGCAATATGGCCTCGATAGAAGGCTCTTGAAAATGGGCCTGTTCTATATAAAATCACTCTCCCAGTTTTTCAATGCTAAAGCTACCATGATATTGACATGAAGGTTGGAAATTATGAATAAATGTTTGTAAACAAACATATACTACCAATTTTCTCCCATTAAAAGGCAGAGGTCACTTTCAACATGCCCTTGGAAGACATTTTTAAAAATCTAAGGCAGGGTGATTTAGTGTACCTTCTCATCTATCCTTGAAGATTGTTCACTCTTGAGTAGATGTTGAAACATCATCTCCTGTTTATCTTCTTCCTCCTTTCGTTTTTTTTCTGCTATTTTACGACGTTCTTCAGCCAACCGTGCAATTTCTTCATTTTTAATTCTTTGCTGGAGATGCATGGAAAATATTAAATTTAAACTTACATTTAAAAGTTGCTTGTATACTGTTGCATAGGTTTCTTACACCAATTATTTTTCAGCTCTCAAATTTTACATTTTTCTCATAAGCAGGTCCCACTGACTTTGAGAATAACTTCATTAAACTTCATAAGTAGCTTTTGTTTCAGCAACATGTCCAAGATGACAAAACTGATTCATTAGTTAATAACTTTTGGCTACTACGATTATGCCATTCTTCAATGATTTTATGAAGTAAGAGTGCACTTCATGCTTACCTAGTCTATTTCAACCACCTTAACTGCTAGTCATTCCAAAGCAACTAATAACAGCAAGGCTTTCTGTACTTGCTATTATTACTGCGTAAAACTAACATTTTCTGATGGTAGTATATGCACAGCAAAATGCAGAAATCAGAAGATGCTGACGAGTGTGATATCTTGGTCCTTCACAGACACAACACTTGTACACTTTTCTAATGGAATCTACATGGGAATTACTGACATAGTCATAGAGTCATAGAGATGTACAGCACGGAAAAGACCCTTCGGTCCAATTCATCCATGTCGACCAGATATCGCAACCCAATCTTGTCCCACCTGCCAGAACCTGGCCCATATCCCTCCAAACCCTTCCTATTCATATACCCATCCAGATGCCTTTTAAGACTTGTTGGGCCGAAAGGCCTGTTTCCACACTAAGTAATCTAATCTAATCTAATCTAAAAAAATGTTGCAATTGTACTAGCCTTCACCACTTCCTCTGGCAGCTCATTCCATACACGCACCACCCTCTGCGTGAAAAAGTTGCCCCTTAGGTTTCTTTTATATCTTTCCCCTCTCACCCTAAACCTATGGGCTCTAGTTCTGGACTCTCCCACCCCAGGGATATAACTACACCCAGAATAATAGTCTCTTATAATTACTCCCAAAGACCTGAGAAACTTGGATAAACTGCAGAATTGGGCCGAGAGATGGCAAATGGAGTTCAATGCAGCTAAATGTGAGGTGGTGCACTTTGGGAAGAATAACAGGAAGGCAGAGTACTGGGTCAATGGAAAGATTCTTGGTAGTGTGGATGTGCAGAGGGATCTTGGAGTCTTCATACATAGATCCCTGAAAGTTGCCACCCAGGTTGATAGTGCTGTTAAAAAGGCATACGGTGTGTTAGGTTTCATTGGTAGAGGGATTGAGTTCCAGACCTACAATATCATGCTGCAACTATACAAAACGCTAGTGCAGCCCCACACTTGGAATGGTGCGTACATTTATGGTCACCATATTTTGGGAAGGATGTGGAAGCATTGAGAAAAGTGCAGAGGAGATTTACCAGGATATCACCTGGTCTGGAGGGAAGGTCTTATGATGAAGAGCAGACACACTTGGGTCTGTTCTCACTGGAGAGAAGAAGGCTAAGAGGGGATTTGATAGAGACATACTAGGTTAGATAGGGTAGACAGTGAAAGTCTTTTTCCTAGGCTGATGGTGTTAGCTTGTACGAGGTGGCATAACTACAGATTGAGGGGTGATAGATTTAAGACAGATGTTAGAGGCAGGTTGTTTACTCAGGAGTGGTAAGGGCATGGAATGCCCTACCTGCCAATGTAGTTAACTCAGCCACATTAGGGAGATTCAAACAATCCTTGGACAAGCACATGGATGATGAAGTGATAGTGTAGGTAGACGAGCTGAGAATAGTTCACAGGTCGGCGCAACATCGAGGGCCGAAGGGCCTGTTCTGCACTATATTGTTCTATGTTCTATCTTAAGAACGGCCTCAGATGCTGCCCAGCTCAGTCAGTAATAACTGAATTTTTAAAAATGCATAATATTTCATAAGTATTGAGCAACTCTCCAACCCTGAAAAACAAATCTAACAAATATAAGGTCTCTTTCCTCAGAAGTCAATTCACGTGCAGATTTTTAAACATGTATTGATATTGTGTTTTGCTTTTAAATGTTTAACCTAACCATATTCATATGACTCAGTGTATATTTCACTTCCTACACAAAGTATACAAACGTAATTTACATTTCCAGCTTTTTATCTCTGATTTTGCTGCCTGTGCCTGTCTGTTGGTCAGGAGTCAAATTAGATCGTTAGGGGTGCCTTTGGGCCATTAGGGGTGGGAAATTAATAGCCAGCAATGCTGTCATCCCCCGTAAATGAATAAAAAAGGTTTGGGGAACATAACAGCCATGATCAAATGGCAGAGTAGACCTGATGAGTCAAATGGTCTAATTTGCTTCTTGTATCATATAGTCTGTGACCTGACAAAAAGATGTTCAAATCTATGACGAGATGCTGGATTTTCATGAAAAATAATTTTTGGGAGGTGTAGAAGCATACCCCTGACAGGGGACAAAGAGGAGGCAGACAGATTCAGGCAAGTGGAAGAATTTTAATCAAGCAAACACCGGTTGATGCAGTGAGAGGGCCAAAGGATCTTCCCATAATCTGGCCTCAATGTATGAAAGTAAGTTTTCCCCATAATCTTTGGATCAGATTGAGAGATCAATGACATCCTCTGATTTTTATTGTAAAATACAGCATTTTTATATATTTTGTGTTACAATAGTCAAATACAATGTAGTCACTATGTCCTCCCTTCTTATTCCATATACCCAATCATGTGAAATACCTAATCAATGATGGACATCCTCGAGAAAGTGAGGACTGCAGATGCTGGAGATCAGAGTCAAAACGTGTGGTGCTGGAAATTCCTGAAAAAGAGCTTATGCTCGAAATGAGACTCTTCTGCTCCTCAGATGCTGCCTGACCGGCTGCATTTTTCCAGCACCACACTCACTTCAATTCCCATGGACAGCCCCAGGTTCCCATGGTCTCACAAAAATTATAATCTCCAGGCTTTGGGATCTTGCTAGGCATCCTATCAATTCGCATTCTAAAGATATTGGTTATACTCCTTTAGATCTGTCCCAGGCATCCTTATCTCTAAAGACTGCTTGAATTCTATTATTCATTGTATTCAATGTTTTATCTCGATCAAATTCAGGTATTCCTCTTATATTTTCCAATTATCCAATTATACATAAAAAACAGTTGGTTTTAAATAACTACTATAAGATTAATAATTTCTGTTGTAAAGTTAGTTATAAAGTGTGAAGTTATTTAGCTACTTTTGCTGTTAACACTTTGTAATTAATGGGCTGTGAACAATCTATTTTGTTCAAGGCATAAGAGAAGGCATTTCTTATGACTAATTAACTTTCATATCTATATTTAAGTGTTTTTTTTCTAACACTTGTATTATACTTTGGTTATATGTGTATCTAACCTTTATGTTAAAAACTACTTTTATGATTATCTGAAGAAGCTTTAACTAGAAACTATTTCTTAATATTGCAAGTAACTTCAAAGAAACAACTATTTACTATAAAACAAAGCAGTTGTCTTCACAGCTTAAGAAGTCAATCTGACTGGTTTAGAATCAGATCACTTGTGTGTGTTTAGGCTTCCTCTTATCAAACCGTCTTAGATGGTTGCTCGCAAGGCCCCTCCATTGGCCTTGGAGAAACTCTGTTCAAAAGGAACCATTTTGTTCCACTTAAAGTCTAGTACAGGCTGTGTGTTCTATTTATCACTTGTCAGCCACTTTGGTGGGACAGGCTGCCTCATTCTATTTAACCATTGTTGGCCATTTTGTGTCTTTCAAACATGGGCCGCTCTTACAGGGAACTTAAGTAACAGTATCCCAGAAGTAACCTCCCAACCCCGTTTCAAACGGTTTCCATTTTCATCAGTTGTTTGCGTGGGGGGGGGGGGGGTGGTGTATTAAAAAGGATTATCAAATTTGTATTTTTGTTTTCAGCAAGTGCAAATATAGTTGCTTTATAATTCATGACTACAGCATTTCTAATATGTTGTCAGAGATTTTCTATTTGCCTTCATCAGGTCTAATCACATGAAATACCAAAGTAAAGGGGATTTGCTGCAGTTTTGAGCCTCAAAATAACACCCACCATGTTAAATAACATCCACATGCTAACTGATACCATGATTTTGCCTACTCTGTAGACATCCAACATATGTTCCAGCACCTTTGATAGCAATCTGCTAGATTCACAAGAACCAGTAAAATTAGGTTTTATAATTAAGTTGTCAGGTTAAGGACTGGAGTAGACCACTGAGCAAGTTCCATCACCCTACTTGGTTATCGCTGGTACGCATTTTCACTTCTCCAGCCCATCTTGGTTCTATAATCATTAATGATTCAAAAATCATTTTACTTTTTGTTATAAACGTTACAAATAACTTTGCCTCTTCAGCTATTTAAGAGGAGAGACTATTACCTGACATAATTCATCAGAAATTAGCTCTACTTGTAAGGTTATGCATCCATACTTGGGACATCAGCAGCAGAAATCACTTCTCTCTATCAACTTCTTTAATTGCCCTAAACTCCCTAATTAGATGAGTCCTGAATCTTTTATAGTAATAAAAGACAAGTTCTACTCCACATAGCATCTCCTCATAATTAACTCCTTTAGCCCAAATATCATTCTGGTGAATGAGCATTATACCAAATCCAAATGCAAGTATAGCCTTCCTTACGTGTATGCCTGAAAGTGAGCTAAAACTGACATAGTTGCTTGAGTAGAAGCTTATGAAACAAAGAAATGTCCAATCATATCTCCAATTTGAAAGCAGAATACCTCTTCTTCTTTACGCCGTTTCTTTTCTTGTTCTTCTTCAAGCTCTTTAGCAATTCGTGCCCTCTGTTCAGCTAGGCGTTTCTCTTCTTGTTGCTCTTCAAGTTTAGATCTTTCACGTTCTTCCTCGGCCTTGCGTCGCTTCTCTTCAATCTGGAATACATTTAAAAACTAAATGAAAGCTCCAAAATTGTATGTTTGTAGTTTACAGAAATCTCTATTTTCTGGAGGTGGTGGTGGGGGGAGGGGTGTTGGAAATCACACTTAAGGATGTTGTCACTTAGATTTTCGAATTGCTAATTCATTGATCATTTCAATTTTGCTGCATCAAATCCTCATAGTTATCAAACCTTCAATTCTTTGATTCATTTATCATAGGTTCTAAAACATTCAGTTTTATTTCTGAAAACTGAACCAAAAAGAATCTCAAGTATCCTCCATAATGTTAAGAACTTCCACAGCAAATAGCAAAATCTGTAATAATAATTTCCCTTGCACAAAATGAATATACTCTGCCTTTAACATTCCTCTCCAGACCTGTGGTGCAAGGAGGAGCGTTAATGCTCAAGTCAGTTTTGTGGCAGGCTCAGTGACCATTTCCATTAATAGGTGGAGTTGTAAGCTTTAAATAAGCTGCCTGAACTCCCATTGTACAGATCATCTTCAAAAACTTAATTAGCAATCAGACTGATTGAGGTAGCAACCAAGCAATCGATTCACAATATAATCAAGTTTTAACATCACTTCTAACTTTTCCATTAAAAAGCAGCAGCATCTTTGTACCATTAATGTTTCACATGAACATTTATCAGTCTAATTCTGTTTGCTAAAAAAAAACAAAAGAAATACAGATGCTAGAAATTAGAAACAATCAGAATCAGAACTTGCTTGGAAAATTCAGCAGGTCCAGCAGCATCTGTGGAGAGATTCAGGAGTGTCACTAGACCCGAAACATTAACTCTGCTTTCTCTCCACAGATGCTGCCAGACATGCTGAGTCTTTCCAGCTATTTCTGCTTTTGCTTCAACTTGTAATTTACTTCTTGTTAAACAAAGAGTATGGGAAATCCATATTTAAAGAGAAATTAGAATTTATTGAACATTTTCTTGTCTAACTCCTTGGCTGACAAAAAGTCACCTAAGAAAGTTGGAGCACACTTGTATTTTGCAGAGATCAATTTCTGAATCAGAGTAGAATTCATGGTATAGTATTAGTAATATATCTATTCAGAACAATCAGCAGGTTGTTTTAAGATCAGTCTTAGGTAGTCTCTCAGGATCAAGGCTTACTTCCGTCCACATGCAATGTTTGGATCCTAAGGTGACTAATATTCCAACACTGGAGCAGAGGTTGGTGGCGTTGATGAATGAGTGGGTGGGGTGCTCAGGTTTTCACAAACTACTTCCATTGTTTACACTTGGCCTCTACCCAGAATGGCTCAAAATGATTGGCATTTTCTTAGATTTTGCCTGTTTGAGTGGTCTTGGGCAAGAGATTTTTACCAGTCAATGAAAATGCTACATTTTCTCAGGGAGGTTTTGAAGACATCTTGAAGCGCTTCATCTATTCCCCTGATAACCACTCGATGGAAGTCAGAGTAGGTAGTCTGTTTGGGGAGTCTTGGGTTGGGTAGGTGAATGATGTAACCCATACAATGCTGCTAATTGACAGGTACTAATGCCTCGATGCTGGAGTTGATGTCGTGAGAGAGGACACTGATATTGGAGCATGTATCCTGCAGTGAATTTGCAGAATGTAGTAGAGACAGAGGTAGAGGTATCGGTGGTGACATTTCTGTTAGAATGTACATTGTCCATACATCCAAAACAGAGGAGACCAAGTGACATTGCTGCCCTGCAGACCAAAAGATTGGTGCCGTCAAACACTTTTCCTCAAATGACTGAAGGCTGCACTAGCATACTGGAAGGGATGCTGAGTTTCATTGCTGGTGTCTTCCCTCACTAACAGGAGGCTCCGAGATGTGATAACAGATCCACATTGTACAGTGGCTCACCGTGGATCTTGATAGATAGGGAGCAAAAGTGCACAAAGGGAGCAGGCTGGTAGAGGACCTTTGTCTTCCAGATATTTGCCATTCTCTCACAATACTTTCTGAATGCACCTAGAATGGTTTGGAGTTAAGCCTCTGAGGATGCACAGTATAAGCATCATCTCTAGAGTGCAGCTTGTTAACAAGCCATCTTGTTTCTGGTCCGGAGGAATCAAAGGTTTCTCACTCGTAATGTTTATTGGCTCCTTGGCGATGGAGATAGTGGCTCAGCAAGGAAGAGAGTGAAGGGTTTCTCAGCTTTACTTGAACCCAGCTCACACAATCAGGAGGTTTGTGCGTCTGGGGTGTATCCATTGGCAAGAATCACAGCTCGTACGGTGGAGAACAGTGTTGACTTTCTGCAGAAGCCAAATTTAAGGAGAATGCTCTATCATCCCTTCAGGTTGTGTAGGTCAAAGATAAAGGCGAAAGTGGATACTGCAGATGTTGGAGATTAGAGTCAAGATTAGGGTAGTGCTGGAAAAGCACAGCAGGTCAGGCAGCATCGGAGGAGCAGGAAAAATTGACATTTCAAGCCAAAGCCCTTCATCAGGAAACATCAATTTTCCTGCTCCTCGGATGCCGCCGGACCTGCTGTCCTTTTCCAGCACTACTCTAATCTTGACTCTAGGTCAAAGATATACCTGAGGCAAAAGTGAGGACTGCAGATGCTGGAAATCAGAGTCTAGATTAGAGTGGTGCTGGAAAAGCACAGCCGGTCAGGCAGCATTCAAGGAGCAGGAAAATCAACGTTTTGGGCTTTTGCCAGAAACGTCGATTTTTTTTGCTCCTCGGATGCTGCCTGACCGGCTGCGCTTTTCCAGCACCACTCTGATCTCGACAAAGATATACCGGAGGCAATGGAAGGATATATCGAGATTGTTACTGCTTTCTCACTTATCTTGGACTTGTCCTGCTGTAAAGACCACAGTATTTATTCACGCTACTCTCTGACTCGGGAAGCTCTTCAGCCACTGCAAGAAGGTGATTGAAGAGGATTCTTGCACTGATCTTCCCCATTACTGTAAATCAGGTTAATCTTCATTTTTAAAGATGGTCATAATTACACCATTTCAGATCTCCTGGCAGATGAGGTCATGTATATCAACCAAATGTGCCTCCCTCCTATTGGATGGATTTTGCAACCTCATGTTGGCCTAGGTTGCACTGAAATGGCTGCAAGTAATGTTTTGACATGAGATCAAGGGTACTCATGTCAAGGACTAAGTCTCAGTTGAGGAAACCATCAAAATGCCCCTGTCAATGAAGCTGACTGTCTCTGCATTCTTGGAACATAGGAACTAGGAGTGGGAGCAAGCAATTTAGCCCTTCGAGATCATTCCACTATTTAACATGATCATGGCTGATCTTATCCTTGTCTCAACTCCACTTTCCTACATGCTCCCCACAGTCCTTTATCCTGCATTTCATCAGAAACCTATCTATTTCTCTCTTGAATATGTTGATTGATTCTGTGTCCACTGCACTCTGGGGCAGTGAGTTCCACAGATTCACAATCCTCAGAGAAGTAGTTTCTCCTCATCACAGTTATGAACCTAGCTCTTCTCACCCTATGTCTATGACGTCTTGTTCAAGACTATCTCACAACTTAATAAGTACTGCTTCATTCTAAGGTCTCAGTTGGAATATATGCTTGGCTAGTAGGTGGTCTTGACTGCTCTGAAGAAACCACATGTCATGGCTGGCATCCACTGATGTTTGTTTTGCCACATTTTCCTTGCTAATCTGTCTGCCATTTTAGCCCACTCTCCTCCTCTTCCTTTCTGTCTCTGCTGTTACTCCTGCTCTATTCCCTAAACCCCATTGTCTCACCCTCCTTTGCATTCCTGCTGTTTCTCCTTCTCAGATTAGGACTAAGACTGCAGAGGCAATGGACAATGTTACTTTCTAATCAAGATATTAAAAATATCAGGAAGTGGTAAATTATTTACAGTGGTAGTGAATGCCTTACACTTTCATTCTAAGTACATTGCCATCTAAATGTCAAATGAAATGCAACAGATTGATAACCAATACAAGAAGTTTGACAGTCAGTTAGCTGAATTGGCTTGCAATGCAGAGTGACGCCAACAGAGTAGGTTCAATTCCCACACTGGCTGAGACTTGTTATGGACCAAGCCAGAACCCCCTCAAAACATAAGGAAGTAGCTCAGATCCTAACTTTGCTAGCTGTTTGAAGCAGGTGTATCGTGAATATTCCAGGAGTGACACAGCTGGTCCAACCACTTAGTTTTAAACAAAACAGAATTTATTTGCAAGATTATCAAGTGAAACACAAACAATAACTTAACCTATCCGAAAAACCCAACAGATTATTCCAATTTAATGATGCTGTTCCAAACACTTGTGACAATCCCCTTAAACACCCCTTTGCAAAAATAAGGAAAAATTCAACACAGGGTCTTAGAAGACAGAAGTCAGAGAGAGGGAGGATCAGCATGGACTTGCTTCTAATGGTCCAGTAGCTTCACAATGGACTGCTTTCTAAAACCAAACCAAACCTAAACCAGAGAAAAGCTCAGCTGGGAGAACTGGCCACTTAAAAGCTTCAAATAGATCAACCCCAGACATTTCAGAACTTGTGTCTTTAAGATCTTTTGAAAACAAAACCGAAGGATAACATAACCTTGTTAAAGCAGCAGCATCATCACACCTCCCACCCTTAAAAAAAACCCATCAATATCCAAAGAAGGCTTCATTTTAAAACCATAATCTTAAATTGTTAGTAAACGTCAACAGCCATATACATTACCTTGACAATAATCATGCAAACATGCACTGCTACTCTGTTTCAGTCTGTTTTACTCCTGCCACTGAACGTCTCCATTGCTCATTTAAGTCTCGACAATGCATCAGCAATCATGTTTTCGTGCACAATTTTCAAAGTGAATGGCTGTAACGCCAACACCAAGCTCAAAGTCTCCTTCTCAACTGTCAAATATTTCTGCTGATGAATGTTCAATTTCCTGGAGAAATACCTGATCTATCTTTCTATTTTCTCATCATCTTATAAGAGTACAGCACCAACACACACATCACTCACATCGATAGCCACCTTGAATGGCTTTGTGTAATTCGTGTGGCTAATACTTGGGCAGTGGTTAATACAGCTTTCAAGCTGTCAAATACCTTCCAACAGTCCACTGTCCACTAATGTTTCTTGCCTTTCTTTAGTAATTCAGTGCCACACTGCTAAAATTTGGTAGAAAGTTTTGATAAAATCCACTCAATCCCAGGAATCATAGTACTGCTCTGTCTGTCGATGGTATGGGAAACTCACTAATTACTTTTGATTTTGCATTCCATAAGGTCATTTGTCCATGTCCAATAACATGGCCCAGGAAGCTTTGGCAAATTCACTTTTAGCCAGGTTTATCACCAAGCCTGCCTCCCAAAGTCGATCAAACAATTCTGATAAATGTTGCATATGTACCTTCCTGTGTGACTAAAAATCACCAGGTCATCTATATAAATTACACAATGGAGCAATCCAGAAATGACCTTATTGTTTAGTGTCTGAAATGTGGCTGACGCATATTTCATATCAAATAGTATGACTTTAAACTGATACAGTCCAGTCGGCACTACCAAAGTCAAAATTGTCGTCATGCTCTGACAGAGGTATCCTCTGAGCAAGTCCAAAGGATAACTATAAGTTATCCCACCTTTTCAACACACTATTCCAAATGCAGAATTGGATATGCATCACTCTTGGTAACTGCATTGGATATGTGTGGACTATCACAAATCATTTTCTACCATCTGATTTTGGCACCATTACAATGGGTGAGCTCCAGTCACTGTAACTCACTTCGATTATGTCATTTGGAGCATGTATTCAATCTCCTTTTGAACCTGTGCCAACTTTAGAGGGTTAAACCAAAAAGGATGTTGCTTAATTGGTACAGCATCTCCTATATCTACATCATGCATAATTAGGTTAGTACTTCCCAGCTTATTTCCACATATCTCCCCATGCAATAGTAATAACTCTTTCAGGAGAAAGTGAGGTCTGCAGATGCTGGAGATCAGAGCTGAAAATGTGTTGCTGGAAAAGCGCAGCAGGTCAGGCAGCATCCAGGGAACAGGAGAATCAACGTTTCGGGCATAAGCCCTTCTTCAGGAGTCCTGAAGAAGGGCTTATGCCCGAAACGTCGATTCTCCTGTTCCCTGGATGCTGCCTGACCTGCTGTGCTTTTCCAGCAACACATTTTCAGCTAATAACTCTTTCAGGTCATTTTGATTTTTCCTCTGGAAGGTAACTCAATTTTTGACAACTTCCTCATTGTCCAATTTAATTCGAGGAATATCCAATTCAGAATCCTCTGAGCTTGGTTCTTCACTATGTGTGGTAACAAATAACAGTCTCCTTCTTCTTTCCTCCCCCTGTCAAAATACTTTTTGAGCATAGTCACATGAGACACACGCATTTCTTTCTGTCCTTATGAAATAGTTCACCTCACTCAATTTCCTTTTGACTTGATAAGGTCCACTAAAGCTTTTAAAGCTTCACATATGAAGTAACACTAACATCTTATCCCCACTAACAAAATTGAGAGTTTTTGATATCTTGTCTGCTTCCTATTTCATTGTATGCTGTGATATTTGCAAATGCTGTCAGGCCAATTGCCCTGCTCTATTTAATCATTCCTTAAAATTTGACACATATTCCAAATATGTGGTCTTTGAATTCTGACTTACCAATTTCTCCTTAATCAACTTTAGTGGTCCTCTCACTTCATGCCCAAAAACTAATTCAAATGGACTGAATTTGGTCAATTCATTTGGTGCTTCTCTGATCGCAAAAAGTAGAAATGGAATTATTTTATTCCAATCATCTGGATAGTCTCGACTGTAATCCCTCAACACTGTCTTTAATGTCTGATGCCACCTTTCTAGCACTCCCTGTGACTCTGGATGGTATCAATAGACTTGAATTGCTTTATTCCTCAGCGATCCACAACTTCCTTCAATAATTTCGAGGTGAAGTTTGATCCCCCGATCTTATTGTCTCTCTGTGGGTAGTCTGTATCTCGTGAAATATTTGAGTAACTCCTCTTTAATCCTTTTAGCTATGAAATTGTGTAATGGAATGGCTTCTGGAAATCTAGTGGACACAACCATTATTGTTAACAAATACTGATTCCCACTTCTTGTTTTAGGTAAGGTTCTTGTAAAAGGTTCCTAAAATACAGGAATAGGTACTAAAGGCATTGGTTTTATTACTGCCTGGCAAAATTCAATTATGTCCTTGTGCAGTTCAGGCCAGGAAAAATGTTTTTGTATTTTAGCTTGGGTTTTTCTTACCCCTAAATGACTGGTAGTTCATACGCCACTCGCGATACCTCCACTCTATAACCCACTGGCAACGTGACTTAGAGTCATAGAGATGTACAGCACAGAAACAGTCTACACCGACCAGATATCTCAACCTCAATCTAGTCACACCTGCCAGCACCCGACCCAAATCCCTCCAAACCCTTCCTATTCATAAACCCATCCAGATGCCTTTTAAATGTTGCAATTATATTAGCCTCCACCACTTCCTCTGGCAGCCCATTTCACACAAACACACCACCCTCTGCGTGAAAAAGTTGCCCCTTAGGTCTCTTTTATATCTTTCCCCTCTCACCCTAAACCTATACCCTCTAGTTCTGGATATCCCTACCCCAGGGAAAAGACCTTGTCTATTTACCCTATCCATGCCCCTCATGATTTTATAAATCTCTACAAGGTCACCCCTCATCCCACGACATTCCAGAGAAAACAGCCCTCTTCTATTCAACCTCTTCCTATAGATCTATTTTTAGTGCCCTTATCCACTATCAAAATTACGCTGTTTGATCCTTTAAAACTCAATGTAGGTTTGACCAGGTCCCTCCTTAGATTCATGAAATGTTGTCTGTCAGCTGCTGGCACATGCTCATATGCATTCAAGATGGCTTCCTTCACCTCCTCATACACCCCAGATACCTCCTCTGATTGTGATGCAAATACCTTACTAGTTCTACCTACAAGTTTTGTTTCGATCATCAAAATCCATCTGGTCACTGGCTACTGCATTTGTTTAGCCACCTTTTCAAATGAGATGAAAAAGGCTTCTACATCCTTCTCATCAAATTTAGGCAATGAAAACAGATTCTCACCATGCCTATGGGTCAAATGGGTTTGCTCATCCTCACTCTCTTCCTCTCCAAGCTTAACTTCAGCCATCATCTCCACTCTTTATGCTGACTTTCCAGAAAGTCAATTTCTGAAGTTCAAACTTCCTTTCTTTCTTCCTTTTCTCTCTCCTTTTCTGTCTCTTTGCTCTGCAAAAGCGATTCATTCTTTTTCTCTTTCCTCTGCTTTGAATCGTACGGTTTCATTTCTGTTGCCCTTTCCTTGACTTTTGCTTCTAACTCAAGCTGCTTAATTTTCAATTGAATTTTGGCTGTTTCCAAGATTCTGATGGCATTTCCAGCAAATTTAAATGCTGAGCTATTGCTGTAATTATCTCTCCTTTTCTCATGGAAAGAGATAGCTCCAATTCTAGCTTGTCTGGTAATTCTAGCAGCTTGGCCTTAATCACCTTTTGTAAAACCCCCAACGTCACTTTGTCGCTGCCAGAAAATACTTAGTGACTGGAAGAGCCATTGCTATCCCAAGTGCTGTTTATGCCAACTGAATTCAACACCTGGAACAAAAGACACTAACACCTATCACTCTCTGTCTTCAAGTCCAGCAACCCTAATCCCAATTTGGAACTACTGAACAAATCCTGCAAAGAGTCCCAATCTGTTATGGATCAGGCCAAATCCCTTCAAAACATTTCAAGAAAGTAGCCCAGATCCTAACTTTGGTCGTTGTTTTAAGGAGGTGTAACACAGATATTCCAGGAGTGATATAGCTGGCCTAACCACTTAGTTTTAAATAAAATGGAATTTATTGGCAAGATTACCAAATGAAACACAAACAAAATACAGAATAATATAGCCGATCCAAAAACTCAAATTATCCAAATTTTATTATTGCAACAATCCCCATAAATACCCATTTACAAAAAAAAAAGGAAAAATCCAATACAGGTTCTTACAGGAGAGAAAACAGAGAGACGGAGAATCAGCATGGACCTGTTTCTTTGGGCTCAGCAGCTTCACAACTGACTGCTTCCTAAAACTAAACCAAACCCATGAAAAACTGAGCTGGGAGAACTGGCCACTCCCATTTCATTGTACAAGTGTTTGTTTTCAAAACTTAAAAAGCTTCTTCAAGTAGATCAACCCCAGACATTTCAGAACCTGTTTTTTTTTCATGACCTCCTGAAAAAAAACAGGGACAACATAGCCCTGTTAAAAGAGCATCATCATCACAGGCTACCGTAGAAGTGCTGCATTCTCAACTTCACCACTTTCCTGAGGCATGGTAAACTCATTCATCTCTCTCTTTGAGAGGGCAGCCCTATGGGTGTCTAGGACAATAGCAACTTAGTCTTTACAAGAAGTTTAGTAACATGGCAAACAAGATGACGCATAGGAGTAAAAGAGTTTTAAATAATGTATCTAGATCAGAGTTGAACACGTAGCAGTCTGGATGTACTGAAGTTTCAAACCAAATGAAAGAAGAATCTATACTACTTCACTCCTAATATGAAGTTATTGAAGTCCGGGTTTGGCACAAGATGACTATCAACAATTAACTGAGCCAAACAGAAACATCTCATCCTGATTTCAAGTTTATGATATGTTAAGTAGCAAAAGCAGCAGTGCATGTGGTAAGACTGGGCACAGGATCAGACTGACAGCAAATCAAAACAAAAACAGCCTGAGTTTTCACTCTTAACATTGTCTAAAGAGCCACAGCTTAAACATGTACATGCATATCTCATACAAGAGCAGAATTTGGGTTTGTGACTGAAGTGCATCATGATTAATTTGTACACCAAAACTCACCCTTAACATTCATATTTGAACAAAAACCAGTAACATAAATTACAGAGGGCAAATTACAACTAAGATCTATAACTCAGTAAGAAATCAATATCTTCAGGAATAGAGAAGGATAAACACTGCCAAGAAAATGTCAAAGAAAAATCATTTTGAAGCTTGTATTCTATTTACTATCAGCAGTTGCATTTCTTAACTTTAAATAGCGCGTAATTTTCAGAAGACATCCTTGACTACTTATATAGATAAAGCAGAACACTGATATTTTTGAAATGAAGCAGAAAAGAACAATTGTTTTAAAAAAATAAACTGCATCTACTTGTAAGCGTAGGTACTCTTTGTATTTCTGTTGCTCATCAACTTTTTTTTCAAATTCTCGTTCACAGACAGGATTTCCTTGGAAAAGCTGTGTCGTATTTGCAAATGTAAATCCTACAAAAAAAGAAATATTAAAATGACGAAATTTGTCTCATCTTCAAAACATCTGGAAACAGTTAAAGTGTGAGAACAAATGATTTGCATAATTTAAACTGATTCAAGATACTTTCAGCAACAGAGTCATTAGGGACATTTAAGTGACTACTGGACATGCACATGGATAGCAGTGAGTTGAAGGGGGAGTAGGTTAAGTTACTTTATTTTATATTAAGATTAAATCTCGGCACAACATCATGAGCCAAAGGGCCTGTTCTGTGCTGTACTTTTCTATGTTCTATGTTCTAACACTCCCTAGGACCTTACCATTAAGTGTATAAGTCCTGCTAAGGTTTGCTTTCCCAAAATGCAGTACCTCACATTTATCTAAATAAAACTCCATCTGCCACTTCTCAGCCCATTGACTCATCTGATCAAGATCCCGTTATAATCCGAGGTAACCTTCTTCGTTGTCCACTACACCCCCAATTTTAGTGACATCTGCAAGCTTACTAACTGTACCTCTCAAACTCACATCCAATAGGATAGTGAAGAAGGCATTTGGTATGCTTCCCTTTATTGGTCAGAGTATTGAGTTCAGGAGTTGGGAGGTCATGTTGCAGCTGTACACGACATTGGTTAGGCCACTTTTGGAATACTGCATGCAATTCTGGTCTCCTTCCCATTGGAAGGATGTTGTAAAACTTGAAAGGGCTCAGAAAAGATTTACAAGGATGTTGCCAAAGTTGAAGGATTTGACCTATAGGGAGAAGTTGAATAGGCTAGGGCTGTTTCCCTCGCGTGTCAGAGGCTGAACCCTCTAAACCCTTCCTCTTCATATACCCATCCAGGTGCTTTTTAAATGTTGCTATTGTACTAGCCTCCACCACATCCTCTGGCAGCTCATTCCATACACGTACCACCCTCTGCATGAAAAAGTTGCCCCTTAGGTCTCTTTTATATCTTTCCCCTCTCACCCTAAACCTATGCCGTCTAGTTCTGGACTCGCCCACCCCAGGGACAAGACCTTGTCTATCTACCCTATTCATGCCCCTCATGATTTTATAAACCTCTATAAAGTCTCCCCTCAGTCTCCATCACTTCAGGGAAAACAGCCCCAGCCAGTTCAGCCTCTCCCCATAGCTCAAACCCTCCAACTTTGGAAACTTGCCTGTATATTGTTTTCCTGAACCCTTTCAAGTTTCACAACATCCTTCCTATAGGAGGGAGACTAGATTAGTCCTTTTAGAATTTTATAGATTTCTCTGAAACTGCCCCCCCCCTTATTCTTCAAAACTCCAGTGAATCCAATTCTAATTGACTCAATCTCTAGTTGATGGCAAATTGTACATGAATGCATAAACTTGAAAAAGTCAAACAAAGTTTATTTTGCTTGCTCAATGCTGTGGAAAAGTGTGGTTTTTGACTGCTATTGCGTGTCTGGAATTTCAAACCTTGTTAACTTCAAAGAAGTATGCTACTGGTCCATATTCAGATCAAAATACAGATGTATTGGTTATGATGTAAGGTATCTGTTTTTGCATATATCATTTATTTTAGAGTTTTGAACTAGTGGCATGTGGACTTTGCTTTAGCTGTATGAGCAAACTTAAGAATTAACTTGTCAGTCTTTCTGGATCCATGACTTTTTAAAACCAGTATAAGAGCGAGTGGTGCAGGAGTGTTAACGAGGACTTGTTCTTGTTGTGAGAAGTTTTCACTCCGTGAGAATAAACATTGAAAAGCATTAGCTCGTGTTCAGTTTGGAAGATTCAGGGATTCATTTCTCTTTTTGCTTGGGCAAGAACCCCTTTGGATTCAGTTTGCTAAAGTTCTGGCTCAGATGTGAGAATAGTTTCTGGTGGAGAACTAAGTTAGATCTGAAAACAGTTAAGTAGTAGGTTACCTCAGTAAAGAACCACTCACACCTTTCAAAACTAACACAGCCACATTTGACAATGCATAAAGTACTTGCTGTCCATTTCAGTGTGATACTTTTTGACATGATTAAAAAATATTACAATGCAATTTAATTGCAAAGACACTACTCAAGGGCCTCTTTACCCATGACACGTAATTTTAGACTTGAGGTACTTTCTCACAGTACATATCTTTGACCAATACAATCGGCATGCCATTGTTCTTTACACAACCAATCTGTGCCATAATCTGCTGAACAGCAAGCTAATTTGTAGCAAGCTTAGGTTTGTGTTGAGAAGTCCTTAGTCAATTCTACATTGCTGCAGAACAACCACTTTGCTTAACATACTATAAATTTAATCTGTAAATGGTTAAGTGAAAAGCATGATACTCTCCTTCATTACTGAACTGTCATCAATTTTCATCCTTCAGTGCTGCATTCCAATGCTAGTCTAGGTTAAGTTCTCAAACCATTGAGTTGGCTTTGAAACAAAGAGGCCACAACTTCTTATGAACTCTGTAGTTTTGCTGCAAGGATCAAACACAGGACCCATCCCCTAAGATGGAAAGCAGGACCCTGGGTGGCATTTTACAGGCAGTGATAAACTAAGAGACATTGTAGGACTGCAGTCCAGTTAAGGAAGAAGGCATATCTCTAAGAGCTGTCAGTCTTTCCCAAGAGTCAGCAGCATAATCAACCCAAGGAAGAATAAGAAGGACATCAGAATAATTAGATCAGAAAGCCTTAAAGGTAAATCTTCCTTTTGCTGCTTCCTAATGACTATTTATGCCAGTAGAACAGAATAATGATAGAGAATATTTAGGAATTAAAAAGAAAGAGCAAGTTTTCCCACCACAGAAAGTGAATCTTCCAAACGCATTTATTTTCAATTATTACTACCATGTGAAATTACCTCGGATTTTCTCTTGAGGTGCATTAGCATCTGGTCTAGCTAAATTCTGGTTAAGAGAACCCAAAACTTTGAAATCCTGATTTCCTTGATGAGGATAATCCCTGTAAGCATCTTCATTCTGCTTATGCATTTTCTTTAGATCGGCTGTAAGATAACACCAAATAATTAAAATAAATCAGTTCAGAATATAGTAAAACAGAATCATTAATTATAAATTTGCCATGCAACTTGAACTGGAAATCAAAAGAGGAATTAATGATGGAATTATTAACTTGCACCTCTTGAACCTGGATTCAAATCCAGTTCAAGGTGAAAGAATACAAGAGTCCATTCAGTTGCACATATACACAAATGGTAAATTTTACTCCAATTTTTCAGGGTATATGTCTATGTATCCATATATAATTCAACAGCTTCACTCTAAGTTACATGCTGATAGATTTCAGAAGTCTGCAGTAAAACTAGTTTCCTGTGTAGATTAAGGCAGTTTATTAGCAAAAGTATAGGTAACTTCCTTCATATTTAAGCTATACCTGTATCCAATTTAAGATGCTCAATGCTAGGACATTTATATGAGATGGCCAAGTGCACTAATGCTTCGTAATTATATGCCTCAGCTTATAAAGCACAAAGCTGTACCAAGAAAAAAGTAGAATTCATACTGAGAAGATTTCCTTCTGCATCCCTTAGAGGTGCACCACCTCCCCCTCTTCCCCATGGATTGTAAATTCTCATTTCCTCTTCAAGTTTCGCGTCATATCTTTCCTTTTCTTCTTTTTCTTTTCTTTTCCTCTCTTCCCTTTCTTGCATCTGCATAAATGTGTATCAAGTAATAATAATTATCTAATCTTATTTTTTTATAACAGCTAAACACAGGTTACAAACAGGAACACTCCATTGTGAAATTTGCAATTTTGAAAAGAAATGGGCAAACACCTAAAACAGGAGTTAGGGACAATCATTTAAAAAAAAACTGCACTAACTACATAAACTACAAACTATTAGTAAAGTTAAGTTTGTTAACTCATTGAAGTGCTTGAGCTTTACTCTGACATACAATATTCCAACCCAGAGTTGCTATCAATGGACAGATAACTGTCATTGGATGTCAGCTCTGAACTCAGCTCTTAAATAATTCAATTTTGAATTTTTTATGTCAATCTAAGGGGATGCAGAGAGACTGTCATCAAGGAGAGGTACGTGTAGTTTGCAGATTGGTTCATGTGGAAACCCAGTAGAGGGGAAAGAGGTGCTTTTATTTCCCTATGTTTTCTCAGCCTGTCAAGATGACAGAGATCACCTATGAAACAGATGAGGATGAATGGATTGAGGGTACTTGCATGTCTGAGGATCTCCTGCAGTGATCACCTGTGGGTTTGCAATAACTACAATCATGTGTCTCTACGCTAGATATCAAGCAAGTAATTCAACAGATGGCTAATGCAATACAGCCCATTGAATACTATCATTCAAAATTAATTTCCATTCCAATAATCTCCCTTTATGAGGCCAAGAGGACTGCAAAGCATTTGTACAATGTTTTGACTCATTTTTACTTTGAGAGTCAAAACAACTTAATTGATCAAAGGCATTTATTCTAAATTGGTATTAAATTTATCCATCTAACTTTTCATACGTATAGTAGTAAGAATGTTTTTCGTTTATATATGCTTTATTCTCATTTCTGGTAAACACATCACTTTTACTAAGTTACATGCGATTCTGGCTAACATGATGAATATATTAATGGGATTTAATTAGATACAACGTTTACCTATGCTTTACTTGTCTATATGCCATCATTTATTCTGATGCACTCATCATTGTTTTGGCACTGAGAAAAACTGAATTAATCCAAAATGCAACCACTTGTATCTTATTCTGCAGTAAATCACATATTCCACCACATTCTACTGCTCTAAATATTAAATTCAGATTTGAGAATTAAGCTAGATTCTACAGTTGAAAATTAGTTTTTGTCTTGAGCATCGCAATGTACTGCTTTTGGCTAATAGGATAACACAAATAAAAATGTGTGCGTGTTTGTCAATTATCTTAAAATTTTGTACCAAATCACATATGCAAAATCTGTCAAATTAATAGTTTTTTTTTAATTATGTGCATCTCACCTGCTTTTTCAGTGATTCCTGGTAACTTTGTGTACCTTCTTTTGATAAAACTGGCTTTTGTTCTGGTAGAGATCCAGCTATGTTTCTCACATTAGTAGCATCACGTGCATTTGTTGTACTGCAAAACAATTTAAGGCTTAATGTTGTGTTTGTCTATTAAGCCCTCAAACTTCTACTTAAATATCACAGGATGACAATATCCAACTTATCCAATATCCAAGTTAGCAAGTTTGGCAAAGTAATTCTGTCTTATTGTATATAGCACCAGATTTATACATTACCATTCAATATGTGACTACAATTGTATCAGACTATCAAAGTAAAATGTACAGTCTGTGCCTTCAAGCTGAATGGACAGCAGTAATTAAGCATTTAAAATTAATTCAAAGAACATATTGTTACATATGACCTGGATGAGGGAGTAGAAGGATGGATTAGTAAATTTGCAAATGACACAATGGTCAGTGGAGTTGTGGATAGTGCCAAAGACTGTTGCATGTTACACAGGGACATAAATAAGCTGCAGAGCCGGGCTGTGAGGTGGCAAATGAAGTTTAATCCGGAAAAGTGTGAGGTGATTCACTTTGGAAGGAGCAACAGGAATAAAGTGTGCTGGATTAATGGTAAAATTGTTGATAGTGTAGATGAGCGGAGAGATCTCAGTGTCCATGTACACAGATCCCTGAAAGTTGCCACCCAGGTTGATAGGATTGTTAAGATAGCCTATGGTGTGTTAGCTTTTATTGGTACAGGGACTTGGTTTTGGAGCCACGAGGTCATGTTACAGCTGCATAAAGCTCTGGTACAGCCGCACTTGGGGTATTGCATACAGTTCTGCATTATAGGAAGGATGTGGAAGCTTTGAAAAGGGTTCAGAGGAGACTTACTAGCATGTTGCTTGGTATGGGGGTGGGGGGGGCGTCTTATGAGGGGGGCCTTGAGGCTGCTTTCGTCAGAGAGAAGGTTGAGAGGTGACTTAATTGAGACATATTACATAAGCAGAGGGTTAGATAGGGTGGATAGTGAGAGGTTTTTTCCTCGGATGGTGATGGCTAGCATGAGGGGACATAGCTTTAAATTGAGGCGTGATAGACATAGGACAGATGTCAGAGGTAGTTTGTTTACTCAGAGAGTAGTAAAGGCATGGAACACCCTGCCTGCAACAGTAGTAGACTCGCTAACTTTAAGGGCATTTAAAATGGTCATTAGATAAACATGGATGAAAATGGAATAGTGCAGGTTAGATGGGCTTCAGATTGGTTGCACAGGTCGGCACAACATCGAGGGCCAAAGGGCTTGTACTGCGCTGTAATGTTCTATGTTCTATATTATCCATGTTACACTACTTTTGATTTATCTTTGGTAGACAGGAACAAAGATGTAATTAGGCAATTTGTACAAATTGCAAGATGCATAATACAAAGATCAAAGTTATAAATTTCTAAAACAAAGTTTGTGTGTGGGAATGGAACTGGAGAAAAAATACCAACAAAAAGTAGATTAACAGTGGACAATATTTAAAAGGGGGGCCAATAGAATTCAGATGTACTCTACTAAAAAATAACAATAAACTAGCTAAGAATGAGGTTACATAAAGATGCAAGGATAAAAGTAAATCCAAAGAAAATAAATACACAAAATGCAGAAATAATAGAGGACAAGATGGCAAAAAAGAATATTTAGCAGAGACCAACACTTAGCAACAAAAAGTGTATATCTGAAATTAAAACATTAAAAGTACAGAAATGGAATGGTGGTATTAATTAAATCATCAAATAAATAATCAATAATTAGTTCAGAGGGTCAAAGACAAAATCTATTTAGCTAGAACGAAGGAACAATATGAAAGCTATTATGCTACAGGGGTGTATACAATAGGTCAGTACTTCCCAAATGTTTTCCCCACTATGAGGCCATTTTGAGACCTGAAAATAGTTGCAATCTCTCAATGAGAGCTGAGAAAGCAGGTTCTGGTGGAGAGGAAGCAAAGATGGTGTAACAATGTCAGCTCCATGGCAGCAAATATTGCATCAGACCTCACACAATTTTAGCTTGCAACACAATTTGGGGTCCTGGCCATCACTTTGAGAAGCTCTGCTATAGGCTACCAAATACCAGAAAGGAAGTAGAGCAGAAAGGCAAAGAGACAATGCACACAAAGATACTCTTAATCCAAGGACTATGGAAGCAATGCTGGATGTAGAGCTACCAGAGCAGCATTTGTGGAATACTATTGATAATTATATTGTCTCTTTGCCTTCCTGCTCTACTTCCTTTCTGATATTTGGTAGCCTATAGCAGAGCTTCTCAAAGTGGTGGCCAGGACCCCAAATTGTGTAGCAACCTAAAACAGTACGAGGTCTAATGCAATATTTGCTGCCATGGAGCTGACATTGTTACACCAACTTTGCTTCCTCTCTATCAAGACCTGTGTTCTCAGCTCTCACTGAGAGATTACAACAATTTTCAGGTCTCAAAGTTAAGGAAAAGGAGCAAACAAATGTAAAAGCATGCAACTGGATGAAAAGGGATGTGACCAAGATGGATTGAAATAAACAAATGTCAACAGAATAATGATTGAACACTGGTAGACTTCAAACAGTTTCAGTAAGGAACTGGGACATTAACGCTGGGGGGGTAAAAAACAACAAAAGCTCTCTGGATGACTAAAGATAGTAAGAACTTAATGAGACAGAGAAGGTACGCTAATGACAAGTAGGAGAATTAGCTATATTCAAGGCCAAGATAGACAGACTTTTAATCAGTAATGGAATCAAGAGTTTGGGGAAAAGGCAGGTATGTGGAGTTGACGATTATCAGATCAGCAGTTGTCTCATTGAATTGTGGAGCAGACTTAATAGGTTAAATGGCCTATTTCTGCTTCTACATCTGTGGCATTGTAAGTGTAAATACAGAACTATGCTGAGTGTAGATAGTACAGAGAGCTGAAAAAGGAAACAAGAGGATTAAAGAGAGAGTAAGAGAACAGATTGATGGCTAGCATAAATGCAAATGAAAAAGTCTTGTATAGGTATGTTAACAATAAAAGGGTGGCAAGAGGAAGAAATGGGACCAATTAGGGATGATAATGCAATCCTCTTATAGAGACAAAGGGTGCAACTATGAGACTAAATTAGCACTGTCCATCTGTCTTCATTAAATAATTAAGTTAGTGACAAGTTTATAGTAAATGTGTTGAGTGCAGGGGAGGAAATAGAAAAATTAGAGAGGAGCAGAATAGAAAGATGGCAAATTGGGTAACACTTCAATCCAAATGGGATCCATCCTAGATTTCTAATGAATTACGGACATCTAGCCAAAACAGACATGTCATAATATTAGTTTACAGACTATTGATGAGATCAGAACTGAGGTACATTGTACAGTTTTGATCACCTTATCTAAGGAAGCATATACTTGCATTGGAAATAGTTTACCCAGCTGATTCTTGACATGAAGCATTGAAAGAATGCACCTATAATCATTGGAGTTTAGAAACTTAAGTTAAGATATTTATGATTTTAATCAATTGACCTCCAAAACGTATCCACTATCTATCAACAAGACACAAGTGAGGAATATGATGGAATACTCTTTTCTTGCCTGGATTGGTGCAGCTCCAATAATGCTCAAGAAACTGACACCATCCAGGACAAAACAGCCCGCTTGATTGGCACTACATCCACAACCATTCACTCCCTAGACCAATGATGCTCCGTAGCAGCAGTGTGTACTATCTACAAGATGTACTGAAGAAATTCACCAAAACCACTTCCATCTAGAAGGACAAGAGCAGCAGAAAACATGAGAACACCACCACCTGCAAGTTCTCCTTTAAGCCACTCACCATCCTAACTAGGAAATATATTGTTATTCCTTCACTATTGCTAGGTCAAAATCCTGAAATTCTCTTCCTCAGGGCCTTGTGGGTCAACCTCCAGCATGTGGACTGCAAAGGTTCAAGAAGGTAGCTCACCAGCGCCTCTCAAGGACAATGAGGGATGGGCAATAAAATGTTGGCCAGCTAGTCACATCCACATTCCATGAGTCAATGAGAAAAAGATGTGACAGAGTAAGATAAGTGCATGAATTCTTAAGTGAGCAAAAGCTCATCAGATTAGATTACTTTTTCTGGAACATCAGTGGGTCAGAAGACTTTGTTGTCTTTCCTCTGTTTAATTGCACAAGCAAAGGAATTATATGTGTCACCTGTACAAGGTGGTCCCAGTAACTGCAGTTCAACAGGTCAACAAAATCTAACCACCAACTCATGGAGATCATGTGGACAATGACAGAGTCCCAAAATATCCAAGTTAAAGTTAGGCACAGACATCTATCAAGTTCCAATTTGTCAGGTGTCCCTCAACTCAAGGACAATGTCTACTCAGTTATGCTTTTACTCTTCTATATTTACTTAGCAATATTTTGCGATCAGATCCAAATAGACTTGAAAAATATATTGTTACTATTTCCTTGTCCCTACTAAGGAAATTCAAAAGTATACCTGCCATGTTTTACATTTATAATAAAAGGAAAATACCGTGGATGCTGAAAATCTGAAAGAAAAAAAAGGAAGTGCTGAAGAAACTCAGCTAGTGTGGCAGCATCTGCGAAGACAGAAACAGAGTTAACACTTTGAGTCCAGTATGATGCTTCTTCGAGACCTCATCACAAATGCTGCCAAACAAGTCAAGTTTCCATAGCACTTTCTATTTCATTCGATAATCGAGTTTCCACTGTATTCTCTTCCCCCTTGATTAAGTCCTAGTTTTCACTTCCTGGGTGCAACTATTAAGCAACATGATCACATATTCTTCCTCGCAATGGTCCCAAATTTTCAATCCAGCTATTTTTAAGCACTTTGTGTTGTACCTTGTTTTCACACTTAATATCAGTCATCTAGGAAAAAAGGTCTCCTTTCAGTCATTCACTTTTAACACGTCCAGTTGTCTTTAATTTTGACATTAATTCCCTTAAGACAACACATTTCATAGAAATGTGGTTATCTCATCAGAAAATGTGGAATTAAGAAAGTAACTCAATGTCTATCTGCATCATTAAGGAATTCACTGAAGTACTCATAATAGCAAAAAGCAGCATTACGAAGCAGCACTAATATCTATTCAATATTCCAGGAACTTAGAGATAAATGACCAAATGTTAATGTTAAACAATGCTGCAGTGAGCAATGCTTTGCTTGTGAAAGCTTCCCAACTGCTATCAGGTTGAAATTTTCTCGATTGTATCAAGGACAGGTGAAGTGAGACCGCAGGTTGCTCAGTGTTAAACTAGTAGTTAAATGAATGCGTAAAGCCATTCAAACACCAAGATCTGGTGCATTTTCCTTTTGCCTTCCCTTGAAATCTCAGAGGAATCTTATTGATTCTGTCTTGGTGAGTATAAACTCAAAAATAAATTTTCCAGGTCAAGCGCAAAGAGGTGCCATACTTGCACACTGCTCATTACAATTATTTTGACAGTTTCCTTTTTCTATTTTATTTTATGCTAATCATCTCTAGAATACAGAAGGAGTGCAGTTAATCTGTTCTCAGAACTGTACCCATGATGCTCAGAATCAAAATTTAGAACATATGCAAAACCAAACTCTCTTTCTGCAATCAATTCCACATTTTCTGATGAGATAACCACATTTCTATGAAATGTGTTGTCCTAAAGGAATTAATGCCAAAATTAAAGACAACTGGGTGTCTTAAAAGTGAATGACTGAAAGGAGACCTTGTTTCCTAGATGACTGATATTAAGTGTCAAAACAAGGGACAACACAAAGTGCTTAAAAATAGCTGGATTCAAAATTTGGGACCATTGCGAGGAAGAATATGTGTTCGTGCTGCTTAATAGTTGCATCCAGGAAGTGAACACTAGGACTTAATCAAGGGGGAAGAGAATACAGTGGAAACTCGATTATCCGAACAAGATGGGCGGGCACTATTTCATTCGGATAAACGATTATTCAGAAAATAGATTTAAATGCTTTTCCTCTGGGGCTCGGAGTTTTAAAGTCTGCTCCCCATTCAGGAGACTGCAGCAGCACAGCGCGCACGGCCCCGCACCTAACCCACCTCCCGCCCCAACTCAGTCCAAACCCACCCCCCCGCCCCCAACCCGGTCCAAACTCACCACCACGCCCCCAATGCAATAAAAAACCAACATATAGTCTGTCATTCCAGACTTAAAGGATTCAATCATTGCTATTCATTGTGGTTAACTCATTAAAAACAGAATGGATGGTGCCAATTAAAAACTTACAAGACTTGATCAAAGGAAGATACTTGCGGATAAACTTGCATTGGGATGTTAGTCAGTCCAGTGGGAGAGTTGACCAAAGACATAGGTTGTACTCCCATAACTCCTGGGCTGTCTATGTAATGAAGTAAAAACAATGTTTCACTACAGTATATGTAATTAAACAAAATATAAATCATTAGCTCTATAGAATAACTAATAGGTAAAATACACAATTATTTTTTGAAAGTATTCATCAGATAGACAAATCTATTGATTAAATACTGTATTGTTGAAAATTTTAAACTCACATCAGAAAACTACAGGCTAATCTCCAAACTTACATACAATAAAAACATGTAAAATCTAATTTGATAAACTATATTCTGAACAAAAATCTATAATTTCTAATGGAGTCATAAAGTTGTACAGCACAGAAACAGACTCTTCGGTCCAACTCATCCACGTTGACCAGATATTAATCTAGTCCCATTTGCCAGCATTTGGCCCAGATCATACTAAACCATTCCTATTCATATACCCATTCAGATGCCTTTTAAATGTTATAATTGTATTAGCTTCCACCACTTCCTCTGACAGCTCACTCCATACACGCACCACCCTCTGTGAAAAAGTTATCCCTTCCGTCCCTTTTAAATCTTTTTCCCTCACCTTAAACCTATGCTCTCTACGTTTTGGACTCCCCTATACTAAGAAAAAGATTTTGACTATTCATCCTACCCATGCCAGTCATGATTTATAAACTTCTCTAAGAGCTCCCCTCAGCCTCCGACTTTCCAGGAAAAATGCCCCAACCTATTCAACCTCTCCCTATAGTACAAACTCTGCAAACCTGGCAACATCCTTGTAAATCTTTTATGAACCCTTTAAAACTTAACATCTTTCCTATAGCAGAGAGACCAGAACTGAATGCAGTATTCCAAAAATGGTCTAACCAATGTCCTGTATAGCCTCAACATGACATCCCAACTCCTATCCTCACATCTTCTGAACATGATCTACGCTGTGAAAGTAACCTCACATCCAAGAGATGCAGCTTTGGGGTATGTCACAGGGCAACATCGATCTCAGTTTCATCACCCGACACTTCAATATAAGTGATTTAACAAATGAAACATTTGCTGTTTGATCAAGAGTAATTTAATAATAATGGGGATAACCCATGGTTCACATCTAGTCCACATATTCTTGAAAAGGTTTTTCATTATGCTTTGACACATTGTCAGAAATGATTTCTTTAAGCGCACCAAATAGACTGAATATGGCACTCATTTCTGTCACAGTCATGATTGAAGTGTCATAATAATTGATTATTTCTCCAAATTTCCAGTGTCTAAAATACAGTAGTCCCCATTTATGATAAATAGATCAGTGGCTACTTTGGACCAAGGGATTAATGGAATTTCACAACTGTGTAGAGGTTCGCCATATCACTGTGGCCAGTGTCTGTGGCTTGCCTCACAGTGAAAGATTTCTTGTATGTGAATGCTGCAACTCCTGAGGTACAATAAAGCATCATCTTTGAAACTTCTTTTGGCAGTGAAAGAGTCGAGGTACAATCCTGGACAAACTATGTGTTCTTAGTCTCTTCTGCTGATCTCATAAATGATCATAATGGGGAGATTGTGACTTGATAGTCAGAAGGAGACCTGCAGTGGTAGGACTATCAGTTAAATTATACGTAGTTTCCATGCCAAATTGCCATAACTGCATTACGTCAATACACTAAAGATGGTGAAGGAAGCAGGTCAGGGCAGAGATCAGAAGTGGGGATGTGGAGAAAGAGTCATGTCTGGGAATGAAAGTGTTGGGGGGAATCCAGTTGTATAGTTCCCCATGAGTTAGGCTTGCCTATATTTCCTGGCTAACAACATAACTAACCATACATGGCAGCTCCATAGAACAAAAGGAACAGCCAACTTTCCTCCAAACCCATCACTGTAAAGGTAATCTAGATTTTATTGAATAGTGGACACTTAGTTGAAACACGTGGCAACTGATGAGATAATACTCTGAGCAAAGCAAACAGAAAGGTTACATACAAGAATCACACACCCTCCTTCCAGAGGTTAATTGTCATCTTCTTGCAAACTTCGTTCTCTTTAGACAGGAGTGTGACATCTGTTGTTAACAACTAGTCCCATGCTACTCCTTCACTTTGTCCTATCTTCATCACCCCTCAATGTTGTGTTAAGAGATGAACTAGTGTTACAATGTTTGTAAAATACAATTCAGTGTGATGGAATCACAATTTATAGTACTACAGCTAAGGGGCTATTAACAACAGTTCTTTAGATAGTTTTGAGACCAAAACCCAACATTACAGTAACACAAAATTTTATTTCTAGCACCTTTATTAAGGAATTCACCAGATTTGAGAATATTCTGTATTACTTTGATGTCATTGCAATATTATGTTCTAACATCCCATTTATCCTTCAAGAACTGGTATAGTTCTTATACTGAATTTTTATTTTGCTATTTAAATGTTTTCCAATTTTATCTTATCTACAATTGATAATTGCAAAAGATAGCAGAATCATATTTATACAACATTCAAGTATAAGAGTATAAATTGTAAGTATCAATTGAAGAATACAAGAGTATCAATTTAATCTCAACTGTAATCTCAAATGTGCAACAACAAACTGACATTAACTGGTGAAATAGAATTCAATTAAACATCCAACAAAAGAAAAATCCTTCAGTCTAATATTGCTCAAGTACACTCACAGTATGCCAGGTTTGGATCCAAAGGATTTCTAGCACCATAAAAATAATAAGCATTATCGTAAGGTGTTTGATAATGTTCCGTCAGCACAGGTGGAGGAGGAGGAAAAGGAGGGGGAGGATTCGCTGTGATCCTGCAAGTAGAAAGACATCTTTATCAAATTCTACATGGTAAAGAGATATTAAGATTAGCTTGTTTTCACTTCTTTGAATTGGGTCTTCAAATATGACGACTATTATGGGCAACTTAATTAGTTTTGTTCTCAGACATACAATAGCAAAGTAACATTAACATTGAACAAAATTGAAAAAGTTACAATATATTGCTGCTGCTAATTACTGTGCATTTGCAAAACTCTGAACCTAGTTGAGCAAAATAATCATTACTCCAAAATTGCACTTAATAGTATGAATTGTAACATTTGATATCTCTATTTAATCAACCAAATAAATTACCGAAAAATTTATATCCAGTATTTGAATCTTAGGTTACAACAAACTCCACCCACCTAACACAGAATCGTAGAATCCCTATAGTGTGGAAACAGGCTATTTGGCCCAACAAACCCACACTGACCCTCTGAAGAGTAACCCACCCAAACCCATTCCCCTACCCTATTACTCTTTTATATTTACTCCTGACTAATGCACCTAACCTACACATCCCTGAACACTATGGGCAATTTAGTATGGCCAATTCACCTAACCTGCACATCTTTGGATTGTGGGAGGGAAACTGGAGCACTCAGAGGAAACCCATGCAGACAGGGGGAGAATGTCTATGTGGAGTTTGCACAGTCGCCCAAGGCTGGAATCGAACCTGGTTCCGTGATGCTACAAGGCAGCAGTGCTAACCACTGAGCTACTGTGCCTCTCCTTTACACAGATTTTACTAATTTTTGAGACACACAGTAATCAAGTACAGAAAATTACACACAGAAACAGGCGGTTTGTTTCAAATAGGCAATGCACTGCATATACACTATAGGTAGTAACCTAAACCCTGAAATAATTCAACTACTTGCTAACAAATAGCTACAGTTACTAGCACAGCAGAAAAAATGCATGCATAGCTATTCCAACAAACTGACCTAAAAAAAAAGAAATAGGAGTATTCTGAGAATCTTTTAAAACTCATTAAGATTATAGCTGATCATCTTTCTCAATTCAATCTTCTGATGTTCCCCAATGTTCTCTGCTTCTGGGCACTGGGCTCAAAATTCACAGCCTGCCTGCACCAGTTCCAAAAAGATGGACACATTTATAATTAGTGAACTTACTTCATTTCCATGGTATTAGCATAATTCCAAGGTGATCCCATGCTGCACTTCTTTTAGTAGCATTGTCAGTACAGAGGATTAACTACATTGTGAATATGTGCTCCAGGCAGTCTTCCCTTTGTAAAGGCACAATCCCTATGAATGAGGAGCTACACTAATGATGTAATAAATCTGGACAATCTGGATAATCCTGCTCAGGGACTCAGCTGATGGGAGCTCTGCAACACACCAGCAATAGGGTTTACCTATTTAAATTATGTCAACTAGTCAAAGTCAGGGAGCCACCATGTATCCACTAATGGCAAGACGTCTTTGAGGCAGACCTCAGAAGAGAATGAATAGAATTGTATGATTTATTTTCATGGCATTTTACAATAGATAATAGTGAAACAGTGAAAACTGTAACCACAATCGAGCGCCATTTTGAAGGGTTTAAGAATTTTAAAAAGTGAAAAGATATAACTGAAAGACAGTCCATCTTCATTCTGCCATTTTCACCATGAGTCCTGGAGTCAGCTCACTAGCAACACTGCACTGCCACAATTCTCCCACCGCTTCGCTGCTGCCTGCCCCAGGCCCATCAACATAGGAGTCACCATTCTTGAGCTGCCATTTCTCTGCTGCTGCGCCCACCTCGTTGAGCTGTCAAGGCCCATGTTGAACCCACACTCGCCCTACAACCAAGGATCCTTGGCTCCACTGCTGCCTCACCAATAACCAGGAGTCCCTACTCAGGCCTACCGCGACCACAACCAAGAGTTCCTGGCTCCACTGTTTCTCAATAACGCCAGGAGTCCCTGCTGCAGACAAACCATGCCGCCGCAGCTGCAACCACTGCCTCACCAGTGCCAGGAATCCCCACCCTGGGCCTACTGCAACTAGGGATCCCTAGCTCCACTAACAGGCCAGGCTGCTGTCACACCAAGAGTCCCAGCTGAATGGAGGCAGGCAGCAAGAATGAGTAATTCCCAGACTATCAATCTGCCATAGCAACAATGCAGGAAAAATCTGATCATTTTGCTTGATTCAATGAATAGATACTTTTCCACATAACATCTCCACACTGCTTAACACATCCTAATTCTATCACACATCAAACAGTACAGCCCACTGTTCAAGGTCTGTGCCTCACATGCTTTTACAATGTTCGTCCTACATAGTGTTTCTAATATGGCAACTGTGCACAGACATTTCAACATCTCTATAAATCAACAGCTTACCCACTACACAGACACGTCATCTAAGAGTTGCAACACAAAGTCAATGACTTGCAGTAGCTGCCTACAAGAGGTAGGACAGTCAAAGGACTAGTATAGTTGCACCTCTAAGCCTGAAGGAGATGCTACACTGGTCTTGGCAGTGAGAGGTTCCATAGATAATGATGTTATTGCTTCTTTATGCCAACTTCTCCATTTATTCCTCATCTTCCTTGAAATGGAAACTACACTGGCGCAACCATAGAATCACTGAATTATTACAGTGCAGACAGAAGCCATTTGGCTCATTGTGCCTCGGCCTGCTCTATTGCCAACCTTCTGCCTTCTTCTCATTTCCCCGCTCACCATTTCTAAGAAAAAAACAATTCCCTCCTGAACATCTCAAGTGAACTTGCCTCGAGCAGATTTCCAGGCAGCACATTCTATACTCTAACAACTCACGGAAAATAAACTTTGCCTCAGATCAGCATCGCTTCATTCGCACATCATTTCAAAAGTTATGTCTTTTCATTCTTGTTTTGTTTATAAATAGAAACTGCTTCACCATATCTACTCTGACCAGTCCTCTCATGATTTTGAAAACTTTAAATCAGATATCCTCTCTGTCGCATTCTCTCCAAGGACAGTCCCACCTTCTTCAATCTGTCCTCATAGCTAAAGTTTCTCATACCTGCACCATTCTAGCAAATTACTTCTGCACTCTCTCCAATGCATTTGCCTTGTCAATAATGTCACATGCATAGCTCTCCACAATACTCCAGTTGAGGTCTTCTACAACTTCAACATCACCTCCTTTCATTTGTACTATATGCTCCTATCAATTAAACCAAAACACCATATGCTTTAACTTACTGCTCTCACTATCTGTCCTGCTACCTTCATAGGTCTGTGCCAATATACCCCCAGGTCCGTCTGCCCCTGCACCTGCTTTGGAATTGTAAATATTATCACTCAATGTTCTTCCAAACAAACCTCATATTTTTCTGCATTGAACCTCAACAGCCATCTATCCCATTCACTCCACCAACTTATCAATATTCTTTTGGAGTTCCACTCTATCCTCCTCACAGTTTCCAAGGTTAGTACAACATCTGCAAACTTGGAACTGATCTCTCCAGAACCAGATCTTTAAAAATATCAGGAAAATCTCGGGTCCCAATACCAACTACCAGGGAACTCAACTACAAACCTCCATCCAACCCAGAAAATATCCAATGACCATTATTCTCTGCTTTCTCCAACTCAGCCAATTTTGTATTGATGTTGCCACTGCCCTTTATATAGCATTGCTTCTGGAAATCCATGTCTATCACTTCAGAAGCAATATCCACATTAATTCTCTCAGTTATCTCTTCAAAAAGTTAAACATAATTTCCTCTTTACAAAATCCACACTGACTCTTCCTAATTGATTCATCTTTTTCCCTGTGACTTCTGACGCTATCCCGAATAATTATTTGTAAACATTTTCCCATACAAAGTTTAACTGGTCTGAAATTGCTAAGATTAGCCTCTCAAACATTTATTTTTAAATCTGTATTGTTGTCAATTCTCCAGTCTGCTGACACTTTCCCAGAGTCCAGGGAAGTCTAAAATATTATGGCCAGTACCCCCACAACTTCTATCCTCACTGCCTTCAAAATTCTCAAATGCATTTCAATCAGTCCAGATGTCTTGCTAACTTTAAGTACCAAGATTATTTCTTCATTAACTTTTACCCTTTCTAGTGACAGAGTTTCTTTCTTTGTCACCAGTGTCTGGGCAGCATCCTCCTCTTATGATGCAAAGTATTAATTTCTCAGCTGTGCCACCAGCCTCTATCTGTAAATCCCCTTCTTGATCTTTGATCAGCCTTCCTTCTCCTTCAGCCATTCTCTTACTGCATACATGCCTATAGAAGACTTAGGAATTTCCCTTTTATGTTACCTGCTAATCTTTTCTCATAGTTCCTTTAAGCCTTTCACCTCCTCATGAAACCTTTGACTGTCCTGTTGATTTCCAATTGCCTTCCAATTTCTGCCTTCCATCAGTCATAAACACAACAGTTTGTTTTAAAGTCAATGTATACCTTTTGGTCATCCAAGAATCTCTGGCTGTTTGCCCTACCTTTTGCATTACACGGATATACATCAACTGTATCCAAATTATCTGTTCCTTAAAGGTGGCCCATTGTTCAATTACTAATGTTCCAACCAACGTCTTATTCTAATCAATCCTGCTAACCCAGTTCTAGCCCCATTGAAGTCAGCACTCCACTATCTGTTCTTCCAACTCTGGATTGTTGCATTTCATTCTCTAACATCAATTTGAATTTTATGTTACAATGATTACTGTCACCTAAATAGCTCCACCTCCAACCCCACTTGACATCTGACCCACTTGGCCCACCTCATTTCAAAGGATCATCTCCAAAAATGTATTCTTCCTTGCTGAACTGGACACATGCTGCTGTTGGAAAAATTCCCTAAGTACAATTTAGGAACACTTGACTTCTGTTGCCAGTTACATTAAAAGTACCCCAAGTTTATATTTTGTTAATTGAAGTCCCCCATAATAACTGCTTTATAATGCAAGATTTTCTGTATAATTTCCCTGCAGATTTATTCCTCTATGTCCTTTCAACGAGTTCGAGGTCTGTAGATTACACCAAACAATGTAACATACCCCTTTTATTCCACAGCTCCAGCTAAGTTGATACTGTCCTTGAACCGTTGAGGCAATCTCCTTCTCCATCATTGCAATTTCTCCTGAATCAACACTACTACCCCTCATCCTTTCTTTCCCTAAACAACTTATACTCAAGAATATTGAACACCCAGTGTTGCTCTTCATTAAGCCAGGTCTCCACCACTGCTACAGCATCATAATTCCACAATGCAACCTGCATCTGTAACTCTCCAACCATATATGCATATTTACAATGTTTTGGACTTTATTTCTTTCCCCCCGACTGCAATTTTACATATTATCTTTACCATTCCCTCACCAGTGCCAAATGCATCCTTAAGTATTTTGTGAGCCCTGCTGAACCTCTAATATTCTCTTTGTTCTCACACCACTGCCAAGTTAGTTTAAATCCCTCTCCAGGGCACTAGCCCTTGTGTGGGGCGGCATAGTGCCTCAGTGGTTAGCACTGCTGCCTCACAGTGCCAGAAACCCGGATTTGATTCCAGCCTCAGACGACTGTCTGTGTGGAGTTTGCACAGTCTCCCAGTGTCTGCGTGGGTTTCCTCCAGGTGTTCCGGTTTCCTTCCACAATTCAAAGATGTGCAGGTTGAGGTGACTTGGCTATGCTAAATTGCCCACAGTATCCAGGGATGTGTAGGTTAGGTGCATTAATCCGCGGTAAATGTAGAGCAATAGGGGAATGGGTCTGGGTGGGATACTCTTCGGAGGGTCAGTGTGGACTTGCTGGGCCAAAGGGCCTGTTTGAACACTGTAGGGATTCTATGATTCAAAACACCCTACAAAGATTTTGATCATATTTTTAATTTTCTAACCCCATTCCTCACCTCAACCTTTTCCTAGGCTATTTACTTCCACATAGTGAACAACTATGCCTGCTAAACCTCCTGCATGACTGAAGAAGTTACACTCACTCGACCTGATATCAGCATCCAACCTGGATACAACCATTCTGTAAACTTTAGAACCTAGTGTAACCAAGTTGGGATCAGCACCTGGTAAGTCTTCAGGCATGACTAGGTGCAGCCAGCAGATAGGAAAACATGTATGTAAATGTGCTTGAGTGAGAGGTTGTAGAAAGGCTCTGCTATAAGAGACAATGAAGACAACTTGTTTGGGATGCCTACAGAACATGCTGACATCATGTTTGGTACATTGACAAGCCTGGCAGACTGTCTTCATTCACTGACAAAAAGCACAGTCATTGAATTACATCATGGCACAGCTTACAAAGCTTGGATCCCAACCTATTAATTCAGAAGTCATGGACAACTCCAAGGTAGTACTGAAAACAAAAATACTGGAGATCACAGCAGGTCAGGCAGCATCCATGGACAGGAAGCAAGCTAACATTTCGAGTTGAGATGACTCTTGATCAGTTCTGATAAAGTGTCATCTAGACTTGAAATGTTGACTTGCTTTCTCTCCATGGATACTACCTGACCCACTGTGATATCCAGCATTTTTTGTTTCAGTTCAGATTCAGCATCAGCAGTAATGTGTCACCTCTCTCAGCTTTCACTATAAGACAAACAGGGGCTCTTGATCTTTCAAATGGTCCCATGGAAGCTCAAAAGTCATATGATTGCTGGTTACTGAGATCAGATGGCTATTATGGATGTGTATGCCCATTAGGGAATGCAAGCTCTCACAGCAGTTTGCACTCCAGCAGATAACTAGGATCTCGGAGGTACTACTCTGTGGAATTGACAGTGATACTATGGAGAGTTACCATCCTGTCATTTCTCAGGATGACAGCATTCAGCAGCCCACAACTGGTGCCTTTGATTTGCATTTCAGCCAGCCAGTTGTCTCACATGCCACAGTTCAAAGCTGTGCCCCTAAGGCTGAGCTATTCAAGGGAATCTTGCAAGACATCCCTATTCTTCCCGAGTGAAAGACAATAATCTTTCACCAACTGTGCTGCAACCACCGGGTAATACCACATAGCAGCATGAGCAAAGACCTACGCATAACAAGCATCCATAAGAGGACATCTGTGTTTTGCTTTATACTTTGATGTTGGGTAAATTTTTCAGCAAAGACTTTTGCTATTGGCCCTTATTCATTTGTTAGCCAAAAGGATTTTGTGATGAGGAAATTCAATATGAATGTTTTGTGAATTGTGGATCCAAGTTGCTGTGAGGAAATTCTTTTTAGCTCACAACACGAACCTTTAAATACATCCAATTACAAGTTATGAATGGAACATCCAAAGACACTTCTGGATCCCAGGAGGTATTGATTGGGCATGGAGAGGTTATAATTCCCAGCACAGCATCAATAAATGGAGGGGTTCTCAGATCTACGCTCTACAAAATCCCTTAAGGGATTCAGATAGTGAAACCATTGCTTGACTAGGCTTTTGGTTTACTCCAGTGTTGCAGATTGCTCTAGGACTGTCATTAAAGTCTCTCTGACATCATTTGGTTGAAGTCATATGTAGAGACTGAGTCCAATCACCGACCAAACCCCTTCCAGTGCATTTTGCAAAGTGCAGGTTAGTGTAAGATAAATGTATTGTGTGCTCTACGATAACAGGCACTCACCAAACTGGACTTTTTGGTGCAGTCAAACACAAACTATATGACCAGAAAACAGTAGTCCTTGCAGCCCTTGCCCTGCACCCCTTTGAGTATAATGTAGGAAAGCGTGAAATCATGTACTTTGGCAGAAAGGATTACGAGGCAAACTACTATTTAAATGAATAGAGAGACTCCAAAACGTTGCAGCAAACGGTGATCTGGGTGTTTATATGTGTACAACTGAAAACGTTACCATACAAGTTCAGCAATTAAGCAGCAAATGGAATTTTGATCTTTATTGCTAGTAAGTTGGGGTTTAAAAACAGGGAAATCTTTTCCACAGCCATACAGAGTGTTGGTCCCTGTGCTAAAGAAAGAATATATTAGCATTGGAAGCAGTTCAAAAGAGATTCACAAGGCAGATTCCTGGGATGAAATGGTTGACCTTTCAACAGTGACTAAACAGTTTAGGCCTTTTCCCATTACAGCTGAGAAGAATGAGGAGTGATCTATTGAAAGAGACAAGATTCTGATGGGGCTTGACAGATGGATATTGGAAGATATTTCGACTGGGGGAGTTCCAAACTGAGATATTTCCCAATTGGGAAATCTCAAGCTAGGGACTATCATTACAATATAATGGGACACTCATTGAAAATTGAGGTGTAATGGAATTTCTTTTCCTTGAGTATAAAGAATGTCTGGAATTCTCTATCCCAGAAAGTTATGGGGGTTAGATCACTGAAAGCATTTAAAAAAGATTTGGATCCATTTTTAAAATAGTAGGGAGTTAAGGCTGTTGCCATACTAATCGGAGAGTCAAGAGTGTGGTGCTGGAAAAGCACAGCAGGTCAGGCAGCAGCAGGAAAATCAACATTTTGGGCAAAGGCCCTTCATCAGAAATTGATGATAAGCCCTGCAGAAGGGCTTTTGCCTGAAACGCCGATTTTCCTTCAGAGGTTGCCTGACCTGATGTGCTTTTCCAGCACCACACTCTCAACTCTAATCTAATCTCCAGCATCTGCAGTCCTCAGTTTCACCCAGACTAATTGGTGAGACAGCTCCCAATTGTGGCACAAGCCCCCATATGTGGCTCAGGAGTATTTTGCAGGATCAGCTGACTTGAGTTTGCCATTGTTGATTCTGATACATTAGATGACACCAAATGGTCTGTCTAGTTTCAATCTTTTTGATTAGGCTTTTCAATAGCTGATCTAATTGAATGTGCACTTCCAAGGGCAGTTAACAATTAACCACCAAACTGTTGGTCTAGGGTCATATGTAGGCCAAACCAGGTAAGGACAGCAGTTTTAGACAGACATTAGTGAGCCAGATTGGATTATACAAATGTTACATATTGACAAATGTTTCACAGTCTTAGACTTAAGTTTTTTTATTGAGTTCAAATGTCACCATCTGTCATGTTTGTTTTGAGCTGAAAATGTGTTGCCGGAACAGCGCAGCAGGTCAGGCAGCATCCAGGGAACAGGAGAATCGACGTTTCGGGCATAAGCCCTTCTTCAGGTTTGTTTTGAGCCAAGCTCCCAGAAAATTGTCCTGGTCTATGGATTACTAGTCAAGCAATAAGATGAATATCCCTAAATCTCTTGCCAAACTTCGAGGCACTGAAATCTGTAGCAATTTTTTAACTACAAAGTAACTTGCTCGGCAATCAAGAATCTTTATAGAGCATCAAGAACAAAGTAGGTAGAAATGAACTGGAGTCTATGATCAAATAGATCATTCCAGGAAGGTAATTAGTGAAGAAAATGGATTTTTAACACAATGGCAGTTTTCATAAGTTTGTCTTGTGCTTCTTTAAACTACTAGGTTAATTGAGTTTAATAACCAATTGCCACATTGAGCTTTGAATGCATAATATCAAATACATCAGGGTATAGCCTTACCTGGACCACAGATCAAAATTTCTCTTCTTTTTCTTTAATACACTGCATATTACAAGCAGGGTTAATTAAAATTTAAAAGATGCATAACTTTTACCTAGGAACCATTATATTCCTATATGGATTCCACACTCCACTGCTGAGACCACTATTAGGAGCCCTTTCTTCAACTGGAGGATTTTGGAAAGCTACCCTGGGGTGCTCTGGAGGTAGTCTCTCATCCACAGAAGATCTTTCGTCACTTGAATGTTTTGCAACAGGGGTTTCACCTTCTTTGTCAGAGGCATCATACCTGTGAGGATCGTGTTGTAGTGTCACTGCACCAAATTCCCTTATTCGATTTGGCTGTAAATTTGAATCAAAACTTATCAATCTGGTCACCAAATGTCATTGTCTTCTTTAAGAGCAACAGCCAAAAGTCACTTACAGAATGTCTTTATTAAGGGAAATATTGCATCTTAGTTTAACAATGGAAATAAAGTAAAACAAATGCTACATACCAAACAAAGTAAGAATTTTGATAAGTTACTACAAATTCAGTTAATGAAATCAATCTTGCAACAGTGTCTAAAAATGGATATTCTAGAAGGGTGTCCAAAGAGAAGGATCAAAGTAACTGAATGCTCTATCAGTAATGATGGTATGAAAGGAATGAGACCCAAGTCAGAACAGTAGTGCATTTGGGTGACGAAAATTAAAAACATAGGGTGAGGAATGCTGTTGAGGAACAGGAAGGGATTTTAGAGTGGGGGTGAGGAACATAGGATGTCATGACCAGTTGAGGAGAGAAGAATCAACTCTTCTTAAAAAAACCTTTGAGGTTAACCACAACAATTAGACATTAAAAAAGACAGAACAAAAAGAGTCTCTAAATGATGCAAAACTGAACAGTAGAGTTCCAAAACAATGGAGGTCCAGATACATGGATCATTAAAATGTAACAAACAGGTACAGAAAATAAGAGGCTAATGAACACTGTATTTTATGTTTAGAGGACTAAAATAGAAAAAGGTATATGTTACTCAAAGATTATACATGTCCTTAGTTAGACCTCACCTGAAAAATAATTTTAAGGCGGCTACATTGGCCTTGGAGGAGTGCAGCATCAATTTACCAAATGATACCTGGATTCAAAATGTTAAATTAAGAGATATTGAGAGGTGATTTCAAAATCAGGTGAAACAAATAGGATCTTTAAGGACTTGACAGGGTAAATGCTAAGCAGCAGTTTCCCCTCATGAAACAGACCAGCACGAGAGGATCATAGTCTCAGAATAAAGGGAAGCCAATTTAAGGCTGAGAAGTTGAGGAATTTCTTCTGAGCGTCGAGTGTCTTTGGAACTCCTTGCCACAGAGAACTGTTGGAACAGAGTCCTTTTGTATATTTAAGGCTGAGATAAATAGGTTCTTGACCAGTTTGGCAACTCAAGAAGAAAGAGCAGGAAAGTGGACAAGATCCTATTGAGTGGCAGAATAGTAGACTCAAGAAGCAAAACTGCCTGTTCCTATTTCTTATGGTCTTATTACATACATTAAGATTATATTTCCTTGAACTTTGAAAGTTGAGGGGTGACCTTATTAACTTTTCAAGGCACAGTGGCTCATTCGTAGCATTGCTGCCTCACACCACCAGGAAGCCGCATTCGATTCCAGTCTTGGGAGACTGTCTGGATGGAGTTTGCACATTATCCCCGTGTCAGATCAGCAATGAATGACACAACAGGCTCATGAGTTAAAGTTAATAATATTTGATGACGAGATAAATTATGAAAATAATTAATGAGAATATTGGGAACAGTAGAAAATAAAGAGCTTTGAGCAATAACTACGCAAATCAGTGAAGGACAGATGTAAAAGAAACTTAAAAGGAATACTGCCCTTTACCTTAAGGAGGCTGGATCAAAAAGAAGTTGTGCTACAGTTGGGCAGAATAGCCTTGGTTAGGCAGCATAACGAGGTAGGCACTAATGTTTTGGCACTCTCGTTCTGAAAAGACGACATGTAACATTGCCTTGGACGACATGTAACATTGAGAATGATATTAAGAGGACAATAAGGACAGGTAGCCTAAGATTTTCTTGCATTGTCTCTAGTATAAAGATTTGAGGGGTAATTAAATTAAATTGTTAAATTGATTCAATACAGAGGATAAAGAAATTATGATCCTGTTTTTCTCAGTTACAAGGAGAAATAATCTTAAAATTAGGACTTTGCCATTTAAGAATTTAATCAGGAAATACATTTTCTTTTAAAAAAATAGTATAAATCTGGAATTTAATTGTCCAAAAGGCTTTGGATGCTAAGTCAAGACTAAAATAAAAATTAGTTGTTGAGCTACAGATCAGCCATGAATTTTTTGAATGGCAGAGTAGGCTCAAAGAAAATATTATCCTACTCTTGTTTCTGTTAGAAATTGTCGATATAGAAACTGCACCTTGGAATCTAACCTTAGAGGTATGAAGTGGGAGTCTGGAAAATTCCCAGCTGGCTGCTACAGGAAGTGGCTCTGGAGACAGAAGCTTTGTCATAGGACGCTGGTGAGGGCTGAAAGCTTTTTTGTTAACACAGGAAAGGAGTTGGATGCAGCTAGGTGCCAAGCTGGACTACTGAAAAAAAGCTTTCTTCAATGCTGTGAGAATTCCTTCCAGTTTCATTGAAAGCAGTAAGGCACTCTGGCACTCAAACACATTCCCCATGATGAATTCATGCAACCTCACCCACCTACCTACGCCACTATGGCCTCTCATGCCAAGCTAAGGCACTTACATATCTATTAAGCAAATATACATAACAGCAAGGAACTTAACAGTGACAATGGAACATGTGGAAAAACCAACTTTAAAAAAACAGTCATCCACAACTTCACACTTTCTTTGCAGGCCAATTCAAATATCAATTGCAGACACTAAGCATTTGAAGCCACTTAATCTTGTTTAAATAAACATTGTAAGGGTTGACTGATGAGATCAAAGAGTCAGAGTCAATTAACAGAGTTTTCGCTCGGGTCAGCTGTTTCAACACACTAATGGATTTTGGAGCTTTCAGCCAAGAATGTGTAATAAAGATTGGCTGAGAGCCGAGCAATCCATTGGACCACTGAAACAGCATCAGGGCAAACAATGCTTTAACGACAGCTTGGCCCTCTTATCTCTTTTGTCATTTGTACAACATTTATTTACAAAAGATTAACAAGTTTCAAATACACACAGTTTCAGCTACTGATATTTCAAAAGGTCTGGATGATTGGCACTTTTATTGGCTTATAATAAAATGTGTTTTATTTTAAGTAATAGAAAGTAACGGATGAATTACAACTTCTAAATTTGTTTTAACATATCCAATTGTCACTACTTGGTGCATTGTTTCTATACACAGTGGGTGAATAGACCTGGAGGTATCATAGCTTGGCATGGGAACATGATGGAACAGGGCAGGAAGAGGATCTTTTGAACACACCTTTGGACATGTTTTATATAGGCAATGGCTCCTCAGATGCCATGAACCAGGACCCTGAAAAGCTAACCTAACTATAAAAATTGTTTTGGACTAAGACATGCTTATCTCTACAATGCAGCTAGCCAGTTGGGAGTATGGGCTGTGGGCTCAGGATCTGAATCAGCAGGCATTCTACAAGGGACTGCTGAAAATCAGATTGAGTTCAGGCATCCTGGAAATGGGACCAGTCTGAAGTTTTTGAAGTACTCCCAAGTGGGCCAAATTCACCAAAAACCTAGGCCTGCTGACTTAAACTTCTAAATTTGATACCCTCTTTATTGCACCCTCCCAATAAATGCAGCAATGTTGCAACTCAATGCATCTTCTGGCTCCACTCCCTCATCCCTTTACCCAGTGTTCATTTATTTTTCAAACATATATCCAGTTCCCTTTCAAAATGTATTATTATTTGATCAAAACGCTTCCATTCTTCCACAGTCTTCAACCACTATGTAGTGTGAATCTACTATACATCATGCTTACATTTAGGAACTGATCAATGATTAATTGCTTTGCAACCTTAGGGAGCATAAAGTTTCATTTTCTCTTCTGTCTAAAAGATAGTAAGATTAAAGGAACATTTCTCATTGCATTATTTGGAATTTTTGGTTTCCACTGCCAATAACAAACACATGTTTACAGTTCCCCATGTACAGTGAAACCCTGAGGACTAGCAAAATAAATGATATCCATACTGAAGGTGCAAAAGGATGAAAGCTCGACATAATGTATAGAAAAAAAAAAGTTCTTACTTCTTTTTCTGGGTCTACAGCTCCTGAAGCAGCAACTCTGAGCTCAAGCTCTTTTTCCCTGAGGCAGAAAGGAACTATTTAAATCAATAGTATTTTTCTCTTTCAATTTTGTACATTTACCCTTTTCCAGGAAAATCATGGTGTATATGATCAGCAGTACCTGAGCCAGGAACTGAAAAATAGTAGGTTACCTTTACCCAATATAATGAAATTTAAAACAAAGTCCTAAAAAAGTCATATTGGACTTGAAATGTTAACTCTGTTTCTCTCTTCAGTAATAAGACCAGATCAGTTTCTTACAAATTCTGTGTTAGTTTTAGGTTTCCATCATTTGCAATATTTTATTTTTATTATATTGAAATGTAACTTGATTCTTATCAAATGTTGCGTGCGCGCACACACACACACAAAGTGGGAAGTCTCGACAAATTTTCATCAACTTTCAGGGATATTGAGCCTAATTCCAACATTCCACTATCATTGTGACTTTGATCATAAAGCTTCGTAAATACCAGAATTTAGTGGATGAGTAAGGCTCCATTTCACACAGAAGTGAGTGATGTTGTAGAGAATAAAGTGCAAGTTCTCTACCAAACCACTCACCATCCTGATTTGGAACTACATCGCCATTTCTTCAATGTCAATGATCAAAATCCTGGAACTTACTCCCTATACTTTGCAGCAGTTCCGGGAGGCAACTCACCATTACCTTGGTAAAAACAATGACTGCAGATGCTGGAAACCAGATTCTGGATTAGTGGTGCTGGAAGAGCACAGCAGTTTAGGCAGCATCCAAGGAGCAGTAAAATTGACGTTTCAAGCAAAAGCCCTTCATCAGGAATACAGGCAGAGAGCCTGAAGGATGGAGAGATAAGTTAGATGAGGGTGGGGGTGGGGAGAAAGTAGCATAGAGTACAATAGGTGAGTGGGAGAGGGGATGAAGGTGATAGGTCAGGGAGGAGAGGGTGGAGTGGATAGATGGA
>NC_057713.1:131863524-131883615 GCF_004010195.1 Chiloscyllium plagiosum
TTGGAGGGCATCTTTAACCATGTGGGAAGGGAAATTGCGGTCTCTAGAGAAGGAGGCCATCTGGTGTGTTCTATGGTGGAACCGCTCCTCCTGGGAGCAGATACGGCGGAGGCGGAGGAATTGGGAATACGGGATGGCATTTTTGCAGGAGGTAGGGTGGGAAGAGGTGTAATCCAGGTAGCTGTGGGAGTCGGTGGGTTTGTAAAAAAATGTCAGTGTTAAGTCGTTCGTCATTGATGGAGATGGAGATGGAGAGGTCCAGGAAGGGGAGGGAGGTGTCAGAGATGGTCCAGGTAAATTTAAGGTCAAGGTGGAATGTGTTGGTGAAATTGCTCACAATTATTGTGTCAAGAGCAACCCAGGATGGGCAGCAAGTGCCAGCCTACCCAGCGATGGCTATATCTTATGAATTTCATATCCCCAATTTCAAGACAGGAGTTTGGGATATGGATAATTTAGATCAAACTGGATCAAGTGGTGTCAAGAGTGTGGCACTGGAAAAGTACAGCAGATCAGACAGCATCCTAGGAGCAGGAGAATTAACGTTTCGGGTAAAAGCCCTTCATCAGGAATAGTATTAAGGAGCAAGAGATATAGTGGCAAGCAAAGCCAGTAATGGTCACCATGTCAGTACAGGACCTAACTGAACTGAACAAGCAATTGTACTAATTAAAATGGTACACAAACTGTCTGGTTTTCAGACAAATCAGGTTTTCAGATAACTAACTTTGGAGTAATCAGGTGCACCCTAGAACTCTGTGGGAAGCGAGGGAAGTAATTGCTGGGTCCCTTGCTGATATATTTGTATCATCAATAGTCACAGGAGAGATGCCAGAAGACTGGAGGTTGGCTAACGTGGTACCATTATTAAGAAAGGTGGTAGGACAAGCCAGGGAACTACAGACCAGTGAGCTGACATTGGTGGTGGGCAAGTTGTTGGAGGGAATCCTGAGGGACAGGATTTACACATATTTGAAAAGGCAAGGACTGATTAGGAATAGTCAACATGGCTTTGTGCATGGGAAATCATGTCTCACAAACTCGATTGAGTTTTCTGAAGAAGTAACAAAGAGGATTGATGAGGGCAGAGTGGTGGACATGATCTATATGGACTTCGGTAAGGCGTTCGACAAGGTTCACCATGGAACACTGGTTAGCAAGGTTAGATCTCATGGAATACAGGGAGAACTAGCCATTTGGATACAGAACTGGCTCAAAAGGTAGAAGACAGAGAGTGGTGGTGGAAGGTTGTTTTTCAGGCTGGAGGCCTGTGACCAGTGGAGTGCCACAGGATCGGTGCTGGGTCCACTACTTTTGTCATTTGTGTAAATGATTTGGATGCGAGCATAAGAGATATAGTTAGTAAGTTTGCAGATGACACCAAAATTGGAGGTGTAGTGGACAGCGAAGAAGGTTACCTCAGATTACAACAGAATCTTGACCAGATGGGCCAATGGGCTGAGAAGTGGCAGATGGAGTTTAATTTAGATAAATGTGAGGTGCTGCATTTTGGGAAAGCAAATCTTAGTGTGACTTATACACTTAATGGTCAGGTCCTTGGAAGTGTTGCTGAACAAACAGACCTTGGGCTCATAGCTCCTTGAAAGTAGAGTCGCAGATGGATCGGACAGTGAAGGTGGCATTTGGTGTGCTACCCTTTATTAGTCAGAGTTTTAAGTATAGGAGTTGGGAGGTCATGTTGCAGCTGTACAGGACGTAGGTTAGGCCACTGTTGGAATACTACATGCAATTCTGGTCTTCCAAGCAGAAGGGTGTTGTGAAACTTGAAAGGGGGCTCAGAAAAGATTTACACTGATGATGCCAGGGTTGCAGGATTTCAGCTATAGGGAGAGGTTGAATAGGCTGGGGCTGTTTTTGCTAGAGCATCGGAGTCTGAGGGGTGACCTAATCGAGGTTTATAAAATAATGTAGTGCATGTATAAGGTAAATAGACAAGGTCTATTCACTCAGGAGAGTCCAGAACTAGAGGGCATAGGTTTAGGGTGAGAGGGATAAGATATAAAAGAGACTTAAGCTGCAACTTTTTCATGCAGAGGGTGATGCATGTATGGAATGAGCTGCCAGAGGAAGTGGTGGAGGCTGGTACAATTGCAACATTTAAGAGGCATCTGGATGGGAATATGAATAGGAAGGGTTTGGAGGGATACGGGTTGGTGGGCAAGTGGGACTAGATTAGGTTGGGATATATGGTTAGCATGGACAAGTTGGGCCGAAGGGTTTGCTTCCGTGCTCTACATCTCTATGACTCTAATTTTAATTCAAACAACCACCACCTTTCGGTGCTAATACTGTAATAATGCAACCAGCAAAAGTGTGAAATCACTGGGATGTAGCTAAATGTAGCTTTAGAGTATAAATCTTAACCTTTTGCTTTCTTAAAATTTAAATCTGTGGGTAAAGGAGGGGTAGACATTTAAGGGTTGTATATTTTTTCTTTCAGGTCTAAGGGAAGATTAAATAATTTCTCTTAGTTCTGTAGCTACTTAATCTAACAAAGCTAGTTCAGTGAATTGGTTAAGATCTGGTCCTGCAGACCTTATATTATTAAAGGTAGGCTAACTGCGCTTCAGGCACAGAGTACAACCAGCAAGAATGTACAATCACTGGGAGTTGAATTAAATGTGGGAGGTTAGACAAGTGAGGGAGGGAGGCATAACTGTGTCTTGTTTCAGCCATTTTTACAAGAGGCTGCTTTGTGGTTGAGGTGCTGCTGTTTAGATCTAACACCAGGCCTAGATGAATAGAAGGCTTTGCTGAAGAGCACAAGCAGCATAAAGGTAATGGCAAGATCTTTCTTTTCCCCCTGCCTCCAAGTCCACGAGCTGTTAAAGAGACAGAGATGGCAGTCAGTGCAGTGGTATGCTCCTCCTGTTGATTCTTGGGAGATCAGGGAACAGTCTACTGTCCCTGATGACTATGTCTGCGGGAAGTGTGCTGACTGCAGCTGCCTTCGGATGACATGAATTGGTTGCAGCAGCAGTTGGAACCACTGAAGAACGTACAAGAGGTAGAGAGTGTGTAGATAATAGCTTCAAGGAGGTGGTCACACCACAGGTACAGTCAGGTAAATGGGTGAACGGCACGAGAGGTAGTGTCCTGTGCCTAACCCCTCTTAAACAAGTATACCAGTTTGGATATTGTTGGGGGGATAGCCTCTCAAGGGAAAATACCAGCAGGAACCAGGTCTTTGTCACCATGACTGGTTCTGCTGCAAAGCAGGGTACGGCAGAGCCCAAGCAAATAATTGTGATGGGGACTCTCGACTTAAGAGCACAGACAGACGTTTCAACAGCCACAAACGTGACTTTAGTACAGTGTGTGTTGCCTCCTTGATGCCAGGGTCAAGGATGTCTCAAACCAGTTGCAACATGAGCAGCTGCAGGTTGCTGTACACTGGCACCAACTGCAAAGGTAAGGGATGAGATCCTGCAGAGTGAACATAGGGAGTTAGGCAAGAGGCTAAAAAGCAGAACCTCAAAAGATAGTAATCTCTGGATTACTCCCAGTTACACATGCTCGTGACAATAGAAGGATAGGATAGATGAATTTTTGCCTAAAGAACTGGAGCTTGGCAGGGGGGGGTGCGGGATTCAGATTTTTGGCTCATTGGGATCTCTTCTGGGGCAGATATGATCTGTACAAGAGGGTCGGTTGCACCTGAACTGAAGTGGGACCAATGTCCTGTCAGGATATTTGCTACAGCTACTTGGGAGGGCTTAAACTAGTCTGGCAGAGATGTGGGACCCTAAACAGTTGTGAAGCAAGAGAGAAGTTAAAGACAGCAAGTTAAATGGACAAGGCAAGCAAGAGCTCGGCAGAGAACAAGGGAAGATTGATGAAATAAAATGCATTTATTTCAATGCAAGAGGCCTGACAGGTAAGGTAGATGAACTCAGGGCATGGATGGTACATGGGACTGGGATATACAGAAATATAGCTGAGGTAGGGACAGGACAGACAGCTCAATGTTCTGGGGTATGAATCTTATAGGAAGGATAGAAGGGAAGGCAAGGCAAGAGAGGAGTGGGAATTCTATTTCTGATTAGTGAAAACATCATGGCAGTACATAGAGAGAATATACCTGGGGGATCATCCAGTGAGGCTACATGGAACTGTGAAATAAGAAGGGAGTGATCAATTTAGTAGGATTGTACTATAGGCCTAGCAATAGTCAGCAGGAAATTGAGGAGCAAATATGTAGGGAGATCGCAGATAACAGTATTGTAATAGTAGGAGATTTTAACTTTCCAAACAGACAAGGACTACCATGGGGAAGAATTTGTTAAGTGCATTCAAGAAAACTCTCTGAAATCAATATTTTGGTGGCCTTATTAGAGAAGGGGCAAAACTCAAACTCCTCTTGCGAAATAAGGCAGGGCAAATGACTGAGGAGTTAGTGGGGGAGCACTTTGAAATCAGCGATCACAATTCTGTTAGTTTTAAAATAGTTATAGAAACTGTTTAAATTAGGAAAAGGCCAATTTTGATAAAGTTCAAAAGTTGATTGTGGGGGGTCAATTCGCAGATAAAAGCACATCTTGCAAGTGGGAGGTTTTCGTAAGTGAGAAAATGAGAGTTCAGGAACAGCATTCTCCTGTTAGCATGAAGGACAAAGCTAGCAGGAGTAGGGAACACTGGATAACTAGTGATAATGAGGCTCTGGTCAAGAAAAAAAAGAGGCATTTGTCAGGTATATACAGCTGGGATCAAGTGAATCCCTTGAAGAGTATAGGGCATGTAGTGAAAAGGGAAATCAGGAGGGAAACAGGGGACATCAGATAGCTTTATCAGGTAAGATTAAGGAGAATCCAAAGAGATTCCACAAATATATTAAGGGCAAAAGATTAACTAGGGAGAGATTAGAGCCCCTTAAAGATCAAAGAGGCAGAGGCTATGTGTTGAACCACAGGAGATGGGTCATATTCTTAACAAACATTTTGCATCAGTATTTACCATGGAGAAAGACATGGAAGCTGGAAACTCTGGGAAATAAATAGTGATGTCTTGAAAAGGGGTCCACATTATAGAACAGGAAGTGCTGGTGTCACAAAGGTAAATCTGATCTGATCAAGTGTTTCCTAGGACATTGTAGAAGCTAGGGAAGAAATTACAGGGCCCTGACCAGAAATATTTATATTAACAACAACTATGGGTGAGGTGCTGGAAAACTGGAGGGTGGCTAATGCTGTACCATTATTTAAGAAAGGCTGCAGGACTAGCCAGGGAACGATAGACCGGTGAGTCTGACATCAGTGGTGGTTAAGCTGTCAGAGGGGATGCGGAGAGAAAGAATGTACATGCATTTGGAAAGGTAAGGACTGCTTAGAGACCGTCAACATGGCTTTGTGCGTGGGGAGAGACAATCAAGAAGATGGATAAAGACAGAGTGGCAGATGCTTCCTAAATGGACTTTAGCAAGGCATTCAACAAGGTTCTGCATGGTAGATTGATTTCACTCGAAACATTTTTAAGGGAGAGGTTGAATAGGCTAGCGTTGTTTTTCCTGGAGCGTCGGAGGCTGAGGGGTGACCTTACAGAGGTTTATAAAATCGCGAGGGGCATGGAAAGGGTAAATAGTCTACGTCTTTACCCTGGGGTGGGGGAGTCCAGAACTAGAGGGCATAGGTTTAGGGTGAGAAAGGAAAGATAAAAAAGAGACCTAAGGGGCAACTTTTTCACGTAGGGGATGGTGCGTATGTGGAATGGGCTGCCAGAGCAAATGGTGGAGGCGAGTACAATTGCAACATTTAAAAGGCACCTGGATGGGTATATGAATAGGAAGGATAGGAGGGATATTTGTCTGGTCCTGGCAGGTGGGACTAGATTGGACTGGGATATCTGGTCAGCATGGACAAGTTGGACTGAAGGGTCTGTTTCCATGCTGTACATCTCTATGACTGGTTAGTAAGTTTAAATCACGAGACCCAGGGAGAGTTAGCCAACTGGATATAAAATTGGCTTGATGGTAGGAGACAAAGGCTGGTGGCAGAGGGTTATTGTTCTGACTGGAGGCCTGTGACCTGCGGTGTACTGCAAGTTTCAGTGCTGGGTCCAGTTTTCGTTACCATTTATATAATACAGAAAGCATGGTTAGTAAGTTTACAGATAACACCAAAATTGGACAGCAGAGAAGGTTATCTAAGATTACAAAGGGATCTTGATCAGCCAGTGAGCTGAGGAATGGCAGATGGAATTTAATGTAGATAAATGTGAGGTATCACAATTTTATAAGACAAACTAGGGCAGGACCTAAATAGTTAATGGTAGGGGGCCCTACCAAGAGTTGTTGAATAGAGAGATCGAGGAGTACAGGTACATAGTTCCTTGAAAGGGGCATCACAGGTAAACAGGATGGTGAAGGTGGTGTTAGGTATGATTGCCTTCATCGGTCAGAGCACGGAGTACAGGAGTTGGGATGTCATGATACAGCTGTACAGGACATTGGTCAGGCCACATTTGGAGTACTGCCAATAATTCTGGTTGCCTTGCTATCAGAAGGGTATTATTAAATTGGAGACGGTTCAGTAGAGATTTATAGGGATGGTACTGGGATTGAAGGGTTTGCATTATAAGGAGAGGCTGGGACTATTTTCCCTGGAGCATAGCAGGCTGAGGGGGTAACCTTTTAGAGATTTATTAAATAGTGAGGGACATAGCCAAGGTAATAGCTAAAGTCTTTTCCCTGTGGTGGGGGTGGAGGGAAGGGAGGGAATGTATCCAAAACTAGAGGGCATAGGTTTAAGGAGAAAGATTTAAAACAGACCCGAGAGGCAACTTTTTCACAGAGGGTGGCGTGCAAATGAAAAGAGCTGCCACAGCAGCCACAACACTTGAAAGATATTTGGACCAATATATGGATAGAAAAGGTTCAGAGGGATATGGGCCAAATGCGGCTAATGCAACTAGTTCAGTTCAGGAAGCTTGGTCGACATAGAAACATTGGGCCGAAGGGTCTGTTTCCATGCTATATGACTTATGACTCTATAATCCTTGATTGCAAGTTTGAAACTTTTAAAAAATAATTTCATTCAACATTAAGTTACCGTATCTTGCTTTTCTGTTTTTCTGATATTTGTTCCAATAGTTCCTGTCTGTATTTTTCCCTCCTCCTTCTTTGGGCACTCTCTCGTTCATAGTTACCTAAAGATTGTGATTTAATATTTAAGTATCATCAATCTGTCCCCCAAATTTTAATGGAAAGCAAAGATTATCCAAACAACTAGTTTATAACAAGAAACAATCCTCTAATTTGAATTGAACAACAAATACTTAAGAGTTGACCATTTTATAGTAAAACTGGTTTTGTACATGGCTTTGGGATTCAAAGGAAGATATAACACCCCATGTTTGAGATCCATACAAGACCAGCAGCATTTTGGAAGTAAAATGTTTTAAATATTTTGCTCTTATGAATCCAATTCATCATTATAATAATGGCAGTAACAATTATCACCAAAAGTAACAGCAGAGGTTCAATTTGAAACTTATTCAGGATTCATTTTTTCACTATCTCTATTCTGTGTAATTCCAAGAACAAATCGCTACACTGCCCTGAAGACAGAATATAAGTTATAATTTTTGTATAATGCATATGGAAATTCTACATCACTATAATTATCTGTCAGGACAGAATAGATTTATCTTGGATTTGATAATGGTTGATTATGCTACTGGACCAAAGTTTGACCAGCAATCCATCCTTGAGACAGTGTCTCAAGGTCCAAATGTTAAACAAAGTAATGTGTGGATTTCTACCAGGGCTCATTTGCTAACTACTATAGCATCTCCATTGATGATGGAGACAGGACTGTGTCTCATATCAGCTCAAGGTACTCATTCTACAGTTTTGGAAGGCAGGCAAACATTAACATCAAGAATACAATTGTAACAATCTTCAAGAAGCAAGATAAATCATACACTGGAGACGACTGAGATGATTCCCACATGTCCATAGTAGAAAAAGTCCTGACAGCATTCTCCATTGCCTAATTGCTCCCACAGAGGAAGGTGTGCTTAGGCCTTTCAGATGCTCAGTCTTTGTTACCAGATAAATCCAAGAAAACATCAAAAATAACATCACAAACTCTTCATTAAATTAGTCAAACTGACAAAAGTATTTAATTCAGTTACTCACAAAGCTCTGTGAATTGTGGTCCAAAATTGGATATCCAAGAAACTTTATCACAATCCTGCACTACTTCATAATATCTTGCCTGTAACTGTCAAGTGGGAGACTTGAAACAGCTTCCTTCAAGGTGGTTCAATAGTCACCATACTGCTTAAAATCAGCCAGTGGTTATTCAACTCTTCAAAGGTCAATTACCTTCTGAAGCAAATTTCAAATACTCCCTTGCTGGAAAACTAACATTAGTCACCTCCATGCCAAAATGAAACTAACCACTATAAAAAAACATGATCAATGTTTGTGAGAAGATTTGTAGCTCAGGTGCTCGTTGTTGTGGTTCTGTTTGCCGAGCTGGGAATTTGTGTTGCAGACATTTCGTCCCGTCTAGGTGACATCCTCAGTGCTTGGGAGCCTCCTGTGAAGCGCTTCTGTGATCTTTCCTCCGGCATTTGTAATGGTTTGAATCTGCCGCTTCCGGTTGTCAGTTCCAGCTGTCCGCTGTAGTGGTCGGTATATTGGGTCCAGGTTGATGTGCTTATTGATTGAATCTGTGGATGAGTGCCATGCCTTATAGGAATTCCCTGGCTGTTCTCTGTTTGGCTTGTCCTATAATAGTAGTGTTGTCACAGTCGAATTCATGTTGCTTGTCATCAGCGTGTGTGGCTACTAAGGATAGCTGGTCGTGTCGTTTCGTGGCTAGCCACACACGCAGATGACAAGCAACATGAATTCATTCCATACCCGTACCACTTTCCCATGAAAAAGCTGCCCCTTAGGTCTCTTTTATACCTTTCCCTTGTCACCGTAAACCTATGTCCTCTAGTTCTGGACTCCCCCACCACAGGGTTGAGTCTTTGCCTATTTATCCTATTGATGCTCATGATTTTATAAACCTCTATAAGGTCACCCCTCAGCCTCCAACGCACCATGGAAAACAGCCCTAGCCTGTTCAACCTCTCCCTATAGCTCAAATCCTCCAACCCTGGCAACATCCTTGTAAATCTTTTCTGAACCCTTTCAAGTTTCACAACATCTTTCCAATAGGAAGGAGACCAGAACTGCATGCAATATTCCAAAAGTGGCCTAACCAAAGTCCTGTACAGCCGCAACATGACCTCCCAACTCCTGTACTCAATACCAATAAAGGAAAGCATAACACACACCTTCCTCACTATCCTATCCACCTACGACTCTACTTTCAAGGAGCTACGAACCTGCACTCCAAGGTCTGTTTGTTCAGCAATACTCCCTGGGACCTTACCATTAAGTGTATAAATCCTGCTAAGATTTGTTTTCCCAAAATGCAGCACCTCACATTTATCTAAATTAAACTCCATCTGCCACTTCCCAGCCCATTGGTCCAGATCCTGTTGTAATCTGAGGTAACCCTCTTCGCTGTCCACTACACTTCCAATTTTGGTGTCATCTGCAAACTTACAAATTATATTCGCATCCAAATCATTTATACAAACAATGAAAAGTAGTGGACCCAGCACCGATCCTTGTGGCACCCCACTGGTCACAGGCCTCCAGTCTGAAAAACAACCCTCCAACTGTATTTGAGTTATTTCAGTATGCCTTTTCACCACTTTTATGAAGTGCTAAATATATGCTTTATACTGCACTACATAGTAAAGTCCTCACTACCAAAAACCTTGTCAGTGTTCAACATTTCCAATGTGATTTTGTTCGACTGCAAATAAAGCCTCTACCAGTCATCAAATTGTTCCATCAACTTTGACAAAAAGCTTTAACTGCTGCACAATTAATGTGCAGTTAGTTATCAACAAACAAATAGGCAAAGCAAGACCACAGACAGAATTATACTTGCACTCTTAATCCAAATAACTATTGTCCTTAAATGCTGTTCAGTATTTTTGGGCAGTTTTCATCACACACTAAATTTATGACAGAGTTATGATAGCCTCAGATATTTAAATAAGGTAATGCATAAAACATTAATAGTGGTATGAAGCTACTTCAATTTTTATTTTGAGGATTGAAATATTACAAACTATTTTATACAGAGGGCTCATAAAAAGATTACTTCTGAAGTCACATGGCTTAAGTTAATTGTTCGGTTGACTGGAAATCACATGCCTAGATTTATTGCTGCTAAGTGTTTTTTTTTGGAAATTGTATGGAGTTCAGTCGGTATCCAGCCTGCTGAGAATGAAAAGATATCAAACTCATCATCTACTCTCAGAAAATTCTTGTGGAGAGTTCAGTGGAAGACTTGAAAACCGATGCATCTATTCTCCTGAAAAATCTCAATTCTCAACACATCCTGAACAAGTGGTGAATGCAAAAATCCTAATGACAACTTGCTTACGTTTAGTAATGTCCATGAGTGCCAGGGCGCCAACTGAAAGGCATTTTGAACATTTCATACATTGTTCTTTTCTCCTTCAAGAACCAATAATTACTGGCCAGAGTTTTTTTCTTACGTAAAGGGCAGGGCAGGGAGGTGAGGATGAAAGTTGGTGGAGACTGTTGCAGGAAGAGCTAACCATACTCAGGATATCATTCTTTGAGAAGAATCAATATCTTTAGGAAAGTCAAAAAGAGTTGAAAATAGGAGGGAAACAATTAAAAAAAAAGAAACTTCAACTTGGATTTAGGTTTTTTTTATGCAGGAGAAGTTAAAGTATTGACCAAGAACTGGAATATTCATGCAAAGCAAATATTCAGATCATGGTTCACAGTATTACAAGTCAAATACTTGCTTCGAACATTTTTAACTTACCCACCAACAATCCTGTTGCAAACATAACTTCATCTTTCACTGAAGCAGATTTTGAGCGTAGTTTCTGTGAGTTATGCACTTCGTTTATCAAATATCTATGGATGGAACGAAAAGACAAGAAAACAGCAACAATAAATACATCATAACTGTGCAGTTTTCTTATGTATTAAAGGCCAATAAATCCTCTAGACCTGATAGGACACATTCTAGGATATTAAAGGAAATAGTTACGGAGATAGTGGATGCACTGGTAACAGTTTTCCAAGAATCCTCAAAATCTGAAAAATTCCTACAGTATTGAAAAATTGCCAATGTAACAGCTTTATTTAAAAAGCGAAGGAGACAAAGAAAAGCAACTATAGGCCAGTTAACTTCACATCAGTTATTTTGGCAAAAGAATGTAATAACAGAGCATTTAAAAATGCATAATACGATCAAGCAGAATCAGCATGGCTCTCTGAAGCATTTCTTTTCAGTATTTTGCTGCAGAAATAGCATGCCCTCTGTTATGTAGAGACTTTTCTTGCAGACAATCATTTCTACAACAGGTTATAAAATTCCAGAATGCACATGAGGTATTTATTGTTGATTTTGAATTCTGAGAAGCTTCTTCAAGGTTGCTATTGAGCCTAGTCATGTTTAATGTGTTTTTAAACAGAGACATTAAATTGGTTTTCAATTCCCTCATGTCAATTAAGAAATTGATGTTAACGCATATCACTTGGAAAATAAGAAATAAATTGGGGAGAACAGCAAACCTCTACATACACAAATCACTAAATGTTGCAACATAGATCCATAAAGGCCATTACAAAAACAAGCCCTAAGGTTTATTTCTAAAATTGAAAAGTATAAGTTATAGCACACTTGTATCAAACCATGTTTAAATCACTCTGGGGAGTATCATATGCTGCTTTGGATACCATATTACAAAAAAGGATATAGAGTTAAGACTGTAAGACTGAGATGTAGAAGCCTTTTCTCCATAACCCTAGATTCCCTTACTAAATAAAAATCTGCCCATTTTAGCCTTGAATATACTTGGTGAAATAGCCGCTGCAGCCCTCTACAGTATATATTTCCAAATTCACTAACTTCAGAAGAAATTTCTTCTCACCTCTGTCTTAAATAGGCAATCCCTTTATTCAGAATATGTCATCTGGTCCCAAACTCTGCCACAAAAGGTAAACAACTTCGCAGCCTCTTTTGGTGGAAAGACTACAAAACAGATTACATGAAAACTACAAAGTTGTTTCAATCAGGGGAAAATGAAAAAACTAAGTCTTATTTCTCCCCAACAGAGAAAGCAGAGAAGTCCTTCAGTAAAAGCCTTTTAGGAAAACGTTTCAAGAGTGTTCATGTACAGAAGTAAAATTGAACTTAGATCCCTGTTTTATAAGGTCCGTTATTGTCCAAAAACACATGTATACAGACCTTTGCTACAAAAACACTCTGGATTCAATGATGCTAAAGGGGTGAAGCCTGCGCGTTTTCACATGCATACACACGCACTTAAAATTCTGTACAAGGGATAGAGTATGACGTCAGTTTATCCCCGAGGACCTGGATATAGTACCACAAGAGTTTTAATGAGATATATATATATATATATATTACAACAGTCCAGCATTTCTCCTTTAATAGTTTATTAGGATTTTTGATGTGCCATCTTAGGTAACATTTCATGATGCAAGAACATCCCATCCTCTCTCAGATGACAGGATTCATTTGTCTATATTACCACTCAACCTGTACTCTTGTTGTTGCCCGAAAGCCAAACAGAATGCTACCACCCATTGCTAGAAGTGGTGCAGTGCAGAGCCCGGCTTTTGATGGCCAAAGCCACATCAATATCCAAGGCTAACTGCATTCCTCCTCTACATTTGTAAATCATGCTGCAGCCACTGGGATAGCATTGCTTATGAACACTTGTCGTCATCATCAGCAGTCCCTCAGATCAAAGATGATGTCTATCAGACTAGATGATTCTTCAGATAACTAAGGAGCCCAATCTTGGATGCTCAGGTTTTTTTCTACAGTTGGGGTAGGTTGGGTAGGGTAATTGAATTTTCAGGCCCTGGTTGACTTCCTTATCCTCCCTCTGCTGCTGACATTCCACTTTGCAGTTGAATCATAGAGTCATAGAAATAGACCGTTTGTTTCAACTTGTCTATGCCGACTAGATATTCTAACCTAATCTAATGCCATTTGCCAGCACTTAGCCCATACCCCTCTAAACCCTTCCTATTAATATACACACCAGATGCCTTTTAAATGTTGCAATTGTAACAGCTTCCACTTCGTCCTCTGGCAGCTCATTCCATGCACGCTCCACTCTCTTCGGTCCCTTTCCCCTCATCTTTCCCCTCTCACCCTAAACCTATTCTGGACTCCTCCGACCCAGGGAAAAGACCTTGTCTATTTACCCTATCCATTCCCCTCATGATTTTATAAACCTCAATAAGGTCACTGAGTCTTATAGTGGTTTGTAGGATCAGGAGGTGCCATGATGAACCGTTGTATTTTTCACCCCTCAGTGGTGTCAATGTCTCCTTGCTTCAAGTTGATCTTGAGCATATCCTTATAACTTATTTGGTTGGCATTTATGCACTGGGAGACTAGAAACTGCCAAAGGTAGTGGCTTTTCAGCATCTGGACTAAATGGCCCATCCATGGGAATTGTTCCTTCAGAAGAAGGGCTTCAATGCTGGCAGATGTAGCTTCATGGGTATGTTTGCATTAGTCTGATGGTTCTCTCATTTGACCCACAGGATTCGACATAGGCACTGCAGGGGGAAGCTCTCAGAGATCTTAATAATAGAATAGAGGAGAATATCCTTTAATGTCATATAGAATATCCAACATGTACTCCATTTCAGAAGTACAGCGAAAAGCTTTTACAATGGCTGCCTTTAATGGTGCCATCTTAGGTACAAGTACCTGTGTACAAATCTTAGAGTTAAAAAAAAACTGTTGTTTTACAGAGTAAAAAAAATAGATTAGCATGGAACAGTGAAAAAGTCTAGAATGTTAATAAAATCAATGAATGGTCCAGTTTTTGTACAATAGAGAAGGGTGTTCAACACAACAACCTTATAGACCAAGACCTCTGTCAAAAGATCTTTTCAAAATAAATAAAGACACAATGGTGCAGCTTGAAGACGACAGTGATGGTCCAATTGATTCAGTGCTGAGTGCCTTCAACATCAGTAACCCCTTACATGCACTAGGCATGGGACACACAAAAGGCAGCACCAAGACAGTGCACAAAGGTGATAAAATGATATCTGTATGTAACATTGGAAAATTTGATTGATAAAGCTGGTTTGTGAAGTTCAATTTTGATTGCTTTTATTTCGGCATTGTAATTACAAGGATGCTGTAATTGTCAGTAACAGATGGCAAATAAGATGCATGTCTGTTGAACAGCAAGCTGGAGCTACATTCACTGAAGCTGCAGTAACATTGCCAGACCTTGAAGAGAGAACGTGTTAATTGTGAACTCCATTTCTCTTCACTGCACACAGATGCTGGCTGTAGGACTATGTTCTCATGATGACAAGGCTTTTCAGGATGCAGTAGACCACAACAAATTGTGAAAATCACTCAAGTTCTTCCAGAGCAGTCTAGACAGCAAAAGCACTGATCTGGTCAATGCCATTTCATCTGGCATGGACCTTGTTACATGCATGCTGCCTACCAAATTCACAGATAGACTTGATACTGATCAGCATTTGTTAGATTCTCGTGGTGTCTAAAATACTGATGTTCCAGCAGACTGGTGCAAAATAAGGACATCATGATGATGCAAGAGTTACTGGCCTGTTTGTTACAATAACTCATGGTCCTTACAATAACTCATGGTCACGCACATTGAAGAAATGGAACACTTTGTGGTTGTAATATATCTTAATTTGCTTGAAAGAACAGCAAAGCAACATGCGCAAGTTAAGAGTATCCTACATCATAGGGAAGCTTGTTAACAAGACAAAGTTGCATACTTGTTCCATTTGCATTTCTCTGGGACGAGTGTTAATAATGAATTATTTGGACACAGTGTCAGTAGCCTTCTTTATTTCAAACAAATTAAGAAGGGACAAGAGGCCACTTGGCCCTTTGAGCCTGCTCCCCCAAGCAGTAAGCTCATTTGATTTTAACCTCAACTCTACATTCCTGCATATCCCTAATATGCAGGAATCTTTCATTCTTTTGGTAATCAAGAATCTAACTCTGCCTTAAAAATATTTGAAGATTCTGCATCCCTTCCACAGGGACACCCAGAACACACTGCATCTCAGAACTCTGCAACCTGTCACCATTTAGACAATACGCTTTTTTGCACACTTTCTGCCGTACTTTTTCACACTTTCACAAATTGTACTCCATTTGCCAGATCTTTGCCCACTCACTTAAACTATCTGTAGCCCTTTGTGGGCTCTTAATATCCCACTCATAACTCACTTTCCTGTCTATCTTTGTGTCATCAGCAATTCAAAACTAATACCAATGCATTATATAAGGTAATGTGGGTAGTGTGTTGGGTCATGGCATGTCCTTGACACATCTGCTAAGAATGTGCAGATGAAGTTGTAGGGACATCCGTTCTTGGCAAAGACTTTGTAGATGTGCTCTCCTTCCTCTCTTCGCAGATCAGGAGTGCTGCAGTGTATTGTAGTCCTTTTGAACAGGGTCCTAATGCAGCTTCTGTTTTAAAATGAAATATATCACAGAATCCCTACAGTGTGGCAACAAGCCATTTGGCCCAACAAGTCCTCTGAAGGGTAACCTACCTAGACCCATTCCCCTTTCCTATTACTCTACATTTCCCCTGACTAATGCACCTAACCTACACACCCCTGAACACGAAGGACAATTTAGCACGGCTAATTCACCTAACCTGCACATCTTTGGACTGTGGGAGGACACCAGGGCACTTAGAGGAAACCCACGCAGACACTGGGAGAATGTGCAAACTCCACACAGACAGCCACCAAAGGCTGAAATTAAATTCGGGTACCTGGTGCTGTGAGGCAGCAGTGCCAACCACTGAGCCACAAGCATCTCTTGTGTGTATTTGGGTGGATGCTGTTATAATTCAGGATCTTGTCAGTGTGTGTGGCTTTTCTGTAAACTTTTGTTGTGCCATTGCCGTTCTGTGTTCTTCTACCATCACACACCTAGGAATGAAAGTTGGTCGTTAGATTTCCTAGTCTCTCTCAAATTTGATCCCGGTGAGCATGGTGTTCATAATTTGGTGTGTGCTCTCCATCTTAGTTCATAGAAAAGTGTCATCCACATGTCTGATCCAAAGTATATAAGCTTATGTAAAAAAAAACACTCAGAACTGACAGGATTCATGTCAGCACATAAATTGACAGTCGCACTCAGACAACACTCATCAGAGCAAAAGACCCAAACCCATCATGTGCAGGACAGATGTGGTGCACAAGATTCCATTCAGGGACTGCACGAAATCCTGTATAGACAAACAGGTAGGCAACTTGCAATCCGCATTCATGAACATCAACTAGCCACTAAACGCCAAGACCAGCTGTCCCTAGTAGCTACTCTCACAGATATCAAGGACCACAAATTTGACTGGGACAACAGTAATAGGACAAGCCAAACAGAGGACAGACAGAGAATATCTAGAAGCATGGTACTCATCCATCAATAAACATTGGTCTAAATCCAATATACCAACCACTGCAACGAACAACCGTAACCAGCAACCATAAGCAGCAGGAACGAAACCAAATAAATTCCAACCGACATGGTACATCAGTCCTCCACAGGAGGCTGCAAACACTGAGGATGTCACCTAGAAAGGGGAAGAAATGTCTGCAAACCAACTTCCCAGCTCAACGAACATACCCACAACAACTGCAACTGGTACCAGAGTTACAAATCTTCACACAAAGCTTGAGCCAATAGAAAGCAATCAATAACTATTTTGAAAGTAGTTAATGACTCCTTTAAAGTGCAAGCTGCTTGACATTTTGACAAGATTGGAAAAGCAAAGGGTGCTGATAATATCACCCAAGGGCAGCAGTGAAGAAGAATATTAAACCAAACGAGCAGGAAACAAAATCAGTATGAAACAATAAGGAACACTGATGAGAGCTGTTTATAACCAACACCCCACCCCCAAATAGTTGTTGTGTCAAGAAGAGTATAAAGCAGAATTTAGAGATGGTATGACAAATATAACAGAGTAAGAACGGGTTACAGCAAACTGAGCAAAATTGCAGTAACAGCGTTGAAGATGAGTTCATGGAATGTATACCACAACTTTTTAGATCATATCAAGAACTCCAGGGAAACAGGCTGTTTTAATTATACATTTGGACAATAACAGAATGTTAATGAACAGCCTTACAATAAAGGGGACTCTTAAAAAATGAATACAATAGGATTTTAGTGTGTTTCAACGTGATTTTTTAAAGTCAGAAACCAGGTTCTTAAATTTGAACAAAGCAAACTTCAAGGGTATAAGGGGTGGTTTGAATAGAGCAGATTGCAAAACTATGTTAAAAGGCATAATCGTCGATAGTAATATAGTTTTAGTTTAGAATTTTAAATATATTTTCCCTTAAGAAATGAACACCCCATGAAAGTGATTCAACAAGAGGAATTAAGGATGGTATTCGATTAAAAGGAAGAGATTAATGATGCCAGCCAGAATAGGAAACCTCAGCATTGATAGATTTTAGAATTCAACAAAAAGATTACTGCAAAATTAAGAAAGAAAGAAAAATAGAGACTAAACCAACAAGAGGCAAAATAGATTATAAAAATTTCTATAAATGTGAATAGGAACAGATGAACAAAAGTAAATGCAATCCTATTAGAGTTAGAGATGGTAATTATAACGGAGAATAAAGAAATCACAGATATTAAACAAGACAGAAGTCAGAAGTCAGAAAACATTCTGGAAATCAGGACAAACTTGAACAAAAATAAAAGACTCGAAGGTAGCAAATGTTAACTTCAAAAGGAAAAAAAGAGGTGGAAGAAATAGGCGAGTTAGCTTCATATCAGTTGTTTACAAAATTGTGGATTCTATTAATGGAGACTTGGTAACAGGATACTGACAAAATCATAATGATTAGACAGAATCAACATGAATTTGTATAAGAAGAATTCATTTTTGATGAATATATTGGAATTTGTTTTGAGGATGCAACTAGCTGAGTACATAAAGAGAGATGTATCTTATTGAATGATTCTTGAAAATCTGAGTCAGTTGCTAAATAATAATTTATTGCATGTCATGAGACTACTCTAACCATTCTTAAGCAGGCAGCCCCAGACCATAACTTTGCAAATTGCTTTGGTAAGTGTACAGTGAAAATTACCGAGAGTAAGTTAGCAAGGTTGACTACCACATTTTAAAACAGACAAACATTTATTTAAAAAATTACACAATGAAACAAAAAGGCAGAATACAGAACCCCTACAGACCTCAGTATATCCAAACTAGACTTAATTATGCTGTTGTGAATATACACAACAGTCCCATTAAGCAAACCCCTTAAACACAGAAAAAATGAAATGAAGGCTTACAGTCGAAGTTAGAAGGAGAGATGGAGAGAGAGTTTAGTAGCCTGTTTCCACACAGCTCCACAGCTGAACTCTCCAACTGCTCAACGAAAGAGCTGGCCACACCCCCTTGACTTGTACAGGTTACTTTAAAACATGAAAGTTTTGGCCCAAAGACTAATTTGTTTACATACAAACAAAAAGGCCTTTCATCTCTGTACCAAAGCCAGCCGTTTCAAAGCCCAGCCTGTTTACAACCCCTCTCCAGGCTTTTAAGCTGACTTTCCTTTTTAAGTGTCAATTTCTGAAGCTCAAACACTCTGGCTTTTTCTCTCTCTTTTGCTTTTTTTTATAATATATTTTTATTAAGAAAAAATAGATTTTTAAATATTACAACAAATACAAAACAATGCAATTCAAAACAGTATAAAAATAGTACAAAACTAAATCCAAATAATAAAACAAAATTCCCCAACCCACCCTCCTATATGAATGTATGAACATATATAGAGAAATATAAAATTAAGATAAAACCTAAACTAGCTATTTAACTAAATAAATAAATACCTAACAACAAACAAATAAATAGTAATAACTCAGCCCAGCCAAACAAAACACTCATACATTCGCAGTTCCTCCTCCCTGGATATTGGACTCATGAAACACAATAGTTACGGTTATATAAAAGCCCTTGTTAGTGTGGCAGATAAATCTGTGTCCAGGTATTTCAAAAAGGGTTGCCATGTCTTGTAAAAATTCTCAGTTATGTAGTGTACCAGATTTGTGAGAAAATCCAGGGGAATATGCTCAATCTTCCACCAACCCGACAGACCTGGGGGGTTTTCTGATATCCAACCGAGCAAGATATTCTTCCTTGCACAGAATGTAAGAATATTGAAACGTTTTTCCTTATGCGAGTCTGCAGGAAATACAATGGGTAGGCCCAAACCGAGCAAAATAGGGTCCTTCTCCACCCCTACACCTAAAATCCTCTCCACTGCACCCACCACAGGGGTCCAATATGTTTGAAGCCTGTCATAAGACCAAAGACAATGGGTTAGAGTACCCGTACAGACCTTGCACTTGGGACATGCTGAAGATACCCCTGGTTTAAATTTTGACAAATGGTCTGGGGCTAAGTAGACCCTGTGGAGAATCTTCAACTCCTGAAAATGTGTTGCTGGAAAAGCACAGCAGGTCAAGCAGCATCCAAGGAGCAGGAGAATCGACGTTTCAGGCTTGAGCCCTTCTTCAGCCCTTCGCCTGCTCTTTGGATGCTGCCTGACCTGCTGCGCTTTTCCAGCAACACATTTTCAGCTCTGATCTCCAGCATCTGCAGTCCTCACTTTCTCCTAGAGAATCTTCAACTGGAAAGCATGGGTCCTATTGCAAATTGATATCTTCCTTGCATTCTCCCAAATATCCTCCCATGCTTCTGAAGAAACTTCAACACCCAGCTCTCTTTCCCACATCTTGCTGAGTCGATCAGACTCATCTGAGGTGGCACCCCCCAATTGGTGATATAGAGTACTGACAGAGAGTGTACTCTTAGCCCTTAGACCCCTCTTTCTATGTCAGATTCGTAGGGATCAGTCAAAAGTGTGGTCTTTTTTTGAATAAAATCCCTAACTTGAAAAAAACGAAAGAGGTCTCTATT
>NC_057713.1:131883916-131885360 GCF_004010195.1 Chiloscyllium plagiosum
AATTTAATGAGGGACCGTTTACGGTGCCAGATAAAGGAGCTGAACCAACTGTTCAGTCTCCTGAGTGTTTGTTTATTAAAAATCAGGGGGAGCATCCGTATAGGGTATAGCAAACGAGGGAGAATATTCATCTTAATAAGCACTATCCGACCCAACCATCAGACTGGAAGTGCCTCCCATCTTTGGAGATCTTGTTTAATTTTTCCAAATAATTGAGTAAAATTGGCTTTGAACACCCTATCCAGAACTGCCGTAATGAATAAGCCCAAATACACAAAACCCCCCTGTGACCACCGAAATGGGAATCTATAGTCACTCTCAAGAGCCAACTCTTTCATAAGACCACCCATAGGCACAGCCTCTGATTTAGCAAAATTAATCTTATACTCTGAAAAAGCGCCAAACGCGTGAATGCATTGTATCAGGCAAGGCACTGAGACTGCTGGATTTGTCAAGAAAATTAGAACATCGTCTGCATACAGCGAGATCTTATGTAATTTTGACCCCACTTCTGGAGCTGATATATTGAGATCCCACGAATGGCCTCTGCCAACGGTTCAATCACCAACCTAAAACGTAATGGTGAAAGGGGACAGCCCTGCCGGCTGCCCCTAGAAATATTAAAATTGCTTGATCGTACCCCATTGGTATTGACCGCAGCGAGAGGTACACTGAAGAGAACCTTTACCCATCTTATGAAAACTTCGCCCAGACCAAACCGGTCTAGAGTATAGAAAAGGTACGGCCACTCAACTTGGTAAAATGCCTTCTCTGCATCGAAAGAAATCACCAATCCCTGTATTGACTGATGTTAGCATCTTGAATTACGTTATGCAGCCTCCTAACATTATTGAAGGATCTGCGACCCTTTATGAAGCTCGTCTGATCCTCTTTAATAATAGAGGGTAACACAGTCTCCAGCCTTAATGTGAGAGCCTTAGAGAGGATCTTAAAGTCCACATTTAAGAGCGAGATGGGCCTGTGTGAAGCAGTCTACCGGATCCTTTCTTTTTTTAAGGATAAGTGAAATATTGGCCTCTCTCAGAGATGGTGGGAGACAATCATGACTATAAGAATCATTAAACATATTCAGCATCAAGCCTGACAGTATACTTATAAATTCCTTATAGAATTCACTGGGAAGTCCATCAGGACCGGGCACCTTTCCACTCTGAAGCTGCCTCACAGCTTCCTGCACTTCTTGCTCTGATAATGGGGCATTGAGAAAAGACTGTTGTTCGGGAGTCACACCCAGGAGCTTCAGATCTCTAAAAAAGGATTCCATTTTAGAACATAGAACATAGAAGAATACAGCGCAGTACAGGCCCTTGGGCCCTCGATGTTGCGCCGATCCAAGCCCACCTAAACTACACTAACCCACTATCCTCCATATACCTATCCAATGCCCGCTTAAATGCCCACAAAGAGGGAGAGTCCACCACTG
>NC_057713.1:131885583-131905733 GCF_004010195.1 Chiloscyllium plagiosum
ATAGAACATTACAGCGCAGTACAGGCCCTTGGGCCCTCGATGTTGCGCCGATCCAAGCCCACCTAAACTACACTAACCCACTATCCTCCATATACCTATCCAATGCCCTCTTAAATGCCCATAAAGAGGGAGAGTCTACCACTGTTACTGGCAGGGCATTCCATGAACTAACGACTCGCTGAGTGAAGAACCTACCCCTAACATCAGTCTTATATCTACCCCCCCTTAATTTAAAGCTATGCCCCCTTGTAATACCCGACTCAATACGCGGGAAAAGGTTCATACTGTCGACCCTATCTAACCCCCTAATCATCTTGTACACCTCAATCAAGTCACCCCTAAACCTTCTTTTCTCTAGTGAAAACAGCCCCTCTTCACAATTCTCAGACTGATATAACTTAGAGTAGAATCTCTGGAACGCCACATTAATCTTTTTAGAATCACATGTTAGGTTCTCAGACCATTCCCTAATCGCTGTAATGGTTTGTGGGGCACTTCTCTTTCTGGCAAGGTATGCTAAGTATTTGCCTGGCTTGCCACCATGCTCGTATAACCTTTGCTTTGCAAAAGCCAGTTCCTTCTTTGCCGTCTGTATGAGCACGGAATTTAGTGTAGACCGCAGTGCCATAATCCTCTGTAGTATGACCAACGAGGGTCTGTCAAAATAGGCCTTCTCGGCTGCCTTCAACTGTGCTTCAAGGAGACATTGCTGCTCACCCTTCTGTCGCTTCCTACTGGTGGAATATGAAATAACTAACCCTCTGGCATAAGCTTTGGCAGTTTCCCAGAGAACAGATGAGCTATCAACCGAGCCTATGTTGATGTCTAGGAATGCCCAAAATTCCCTAGAGAAATACTCCACAAACTTCCTGAGAATATGAGAATTCCATGAGAATAAAGGGATCCATTCGCCAGTACCTTGAATCCACTGTAACATCCTTAATTTTAACCATGAGGTTCACTGGAGCATGATCAGAGATGGCAATATTACCAATCATACAGGATGCCACCAGATCCAGGGTTACCACAGGGGTCAGAAAAAAAAATCAATCCTCGTGTGACATCTGTGCGGATTGGAGAAAAACGTGAAATCCCTACTTGTATGGTGGAGACACCTCCAGACGTCCACCAAACTGTTTAATTTGTGCAGAGGGTATCGAGGGACCTTTAGGCAACCTGTCTACTGTGGGGTCCATGAGGCAGTTAAAATCTCCCCCTATAATGATGTGTTGAGACTTGAGACTTATCAGTTTAGAAAAAGCATCTACCAAGAATTTAAGAGGATGAGCTGGGGGACAATAAACAATTAAAATACCATATTCTTCCCCATTTATCAAGGCTTTAAGAATTACAGACCTCCCGTATGTGTGTTTAACACATTCCAACAATTTAAATGAGAGATTTTTCCTTACCAATATAGCCACTCCCATCCTTCTGGTATTAAATTATGAAAAATAAACTCGGTCAAAACCATTCTGCTGTAATTTCAGATGTTCCTGGTCATCCAAATGTGTCTCCTGTAACAAAGCAATATCCACCTTCTCCTTTCTAAGACTCAAGAGTACCTGCTTCCTCTTAATTGGTGAGTGACTTCCCTTGATATTCCAGGTACACCAGTTAATCAAATCATTAGCCATAATCTTCTGCAATTACATTTAAATTCCAGAGAGGAGGAACCCGAACTGCAAATTGCTGAGCCTTAGTGTCACATGGTCCACCAAATATAAAAACTACATAAACTAAAACCACTACATTTAACAAACATACAAAATTATTAAAAATAAAAAACAACAAAAACCAGAAAGCAAATCAACATATAAAGCACCAATAGCGCTGAGTAGGGGAACTCACCCCCTACCCGGAGGGGGCAACTACCCGGTCCGAACTGCCCATAAATAGGCATCTAACCATCTCAACCACCTTCACTTTTCCCAGCTAGAGCCGCATCGCAAGCACAAGCTAAAAAGAATAAACACCCCATAGAATATCAATATGAATAAAAAAAACATTCTTTTATATAAAAAAAAGGGGAATAAATACCCCACCCATCCTTTGGTATGTCCTAACTTAGAAATTTAAAATGTACATCTTCACCACCGCCAGACACCGTTTGAACCATCAATAGAGGAAAAACAAAACTCCAAACGGATTTCCTCTACTTCTTTTACAGAATGATAAACACATACCCAAGCAACAATATTTATACATACTACAATTGTTTAAATTAGATTAGTTTGTCCACAAAGTCTCTTGCCTTCTCCGTTGTGTCAAAGAGATGCATGGATCCATCTAAGGCGATCCGAAGCACTGCCGGATATCTCAGGGAGTACTGAATCCCAAGCTCCTTCAATCTTCTCCTGACACCATCATACGATTTTCGTTTCTGGATCACCACCGCTGAAAAGTCCTGAAAAAACATGATCTTAGAACCCTCGTAAATTAGGGCCTTTGGATCCTTCCCTGGAGTCTGGAAGCCTCCATGACTCTCTCCTTATCCTGGTAAAGATGGAACCGCATCAGGAAAGGACGAGGGCGTTGACCCAGACCTGACCTCTGTGCTGCGACCCGGTGAGCCTTCTCTACCTTCAATCCTTTCATGCCAATCTCCAAGTCAAGGAATTTCAGAAGCCAATTTTCAACAAATTCCACAGGCCGCTCACCTTCCTTACCCTCAGGCAGACCGATGATCAGAATGTTTTTTCTCCTGCCTCTGTTTTCAAGATCATCCACTTGGTCACGCAAATTACGAACCTGCGTCTTCAGGGCTTGGATCTCTTCCTTGAATGAACTGGCATCAGTTTCCACCACTGTAACCCTGTGCTCCACCTCATCCATCCTCTTCTCCAGGTCTCCCAGCTGCTGCTCATGCTTCTGCAGCATGAGAGAGACTGAAGCCAGCTTCTCTTCAATCTGTTTCCCCAACATCTTGCGAGATTTTGAGAGCTGGTTCACCAGGTCCTGGAGTGTAATCAGCTCTGAGGCTGCTGCAAGCCCAGCCTCAGATGCTCCTCCTCCCTTTTTAGGCATTTCTGGACAGCTGAAAATAAAGGTAAGTCAATTTTTAAATGTTTCCTGGGGCTCCACAATCTTTCCAACGCCCCAAGAAATCCTGATGTCCTGGGTTGGGTGGGTTAAAGGACCGTCCTGTTCCTGCTGCGATATGAAGCTCTGCAGTGTAATCTTCTCAGATCGCCGCCATCTTAGATCCTCCCCTCTTTTGCTTTTAATCATAACTCAAACTGTTTCAATTCTACTGTCTTTTCCTTATCTCTCCCTCTAACTCAAGCTGTTTCATTTGCAGTTGAATTCTGCCATCTCTATAGATCCTGATGGATCTATATCTTGTTTCCAACAAGTTTAAATGCTGAGCTACTGCTGAAATTATCGCCTTTCCTCACAGAAGGAGGCAGCTCCAACCCTAGCTTGTCTGCTAATTCCTGCAGCCTGGCTTTATTCACGTTTTGCAAAACTTCCAAAGTCACCACATCCGCCTCCAGAAAACTCTTGGCAACTGAAAAAGCATTGCTATCCCAAGCTTTGTCTACCCAACACCCAAAATAATGATACCAGCACCTACCACTTGCTGTTTACAAATCCCACAAAGAGCCCCCAACCTGTTATGGACTAGGCCAGACCTCTCAAAACATTCTTAAGCAGGCAGCCCCAGACCATAACTTTGCAATTTGTTTTGGTAAGTGTACAGTGAAAATTACCGAGAGTAAGTTAGCTAGGTTGACTACCAGGTTTTAAGACAGGCAAAATTTATTCACAAAATTATACAATGAAACACAAAAAACAGAATAAAGAACCCTTACAGAACTCAGTCTATCCAAACTAGACTTAATTACGCTGTTCCGAATTACACAACAGTCTCAATAAGCAAATCCTTTAAACACAGTAAAAATGAAATAAAGGTTTACAGATCAAAGTTAGAAGGACAGAAGGACAGAGTCCAGCAGCCTGTTTCTACACTGCTCCACAGCTGAACTCCCTAACTAATTCTGGACTGAACCGCTCAGCTAGAGAGCTGGGGATGCCCCCTCCTTGTTTTCAGAAGTAACCTGTACAAGACGTTAAAGCTTTGGCCTAAAGACTCATCTGTTTACATACGAACAAAAAGGCCTTTCATCTCTGTACCAAAGCCAACTGTTTCAGAGCCCAGCCTGTTTATGACCCCTCTAAGAAAAACCAAGAGTATAGTATCCTTGAGGATAAGATCAGCTTTGTGACATACACAAAGTTAAGATTCATGTGATTGGAAGTAATAAGTAGCAAAAATTGGGGATTGGATAATAGAAAGAAAAATTAAAAATCATTATCAGGCTAACAGACGAAAATAATGGAGTCCCACAGGATCAGCTATTCAAAACCAATCTCAGTATCTTAGATTAGGGATACTGCAGTACAGGGCTGAAAATGTGTTGCTGGAAAAGCGCAGCAGGTCAGGCAGCATCCAAGGAGCAGGAGAATCGACGTTTCGGGCATGAGCCCTTCTTCAGGGTTAGACTCATGCCCGAAACGTCGATTCTCCTGCTCCTTGGATGCTGCCTGACCTACTGCGCTTTTCCAGCAACACATTTTCAGCTCTGATCTCCAGCATCTGCAGTCCTCACTTTCTCCTCAAAGATACTGCAGTACAGCCAAACTTTCTTACAATAAAAAAAATTCGGTGGGAAAGCAAGTTGTAGGAATGATACAAAGGATTGTATATAGGTCAATTTGGAAAAAGGACTGCTTTGTCTGCGCTCAGCTGCTGTATGTTACAAATTCTTTTGAAGGAATATGAAAAGTATAAAATCATGGACATTTACCTAGATTTTCCTGCTGCTGAAACGGGTCGCTTCCGGTAGTCTTCCTTGTAACCCTCTTCAATGTACGCTGTTGGTTTTTGATCTCTCCTTTCTTTATAGTTCCTGTAGCAAATGGTTTAGCCAATGTCATTTAAAAAAAGAGACACTTAAATGTTTTTCCCACTGTTCCTGATGAAAATGAGTTTCAATACTGGAGAAAAATTACTTGGTCATCACATGAACTTAATACAGAATCAAGAGAGTTGTGACCGCATATCAACATGAGCAATACCAAGTGATAGTTTCTGAAGTACAATTGAGAAGTCATAAGAACTTAGTTAAGTGAGCCAGATAAAGTTAAAGTTCAAGTTCCCAAGTCAGTTCTATTCCAGTACACACAAGAACTAGAGAGATTATTTCAGTGCATCAAAGTTCAATGCATAATCGCTGAATATAGTTCTGAGGAAATACTGCACAGCTGAATGTATCCACATTTTAACATGGATCCAACAAAGCATTTGTTTACCACACGTCTTTCAAAGTACACCATTACAAATTAAAATAAATTATTTACCTCATAGACAAGTGTTGAATATTACAGATGCAGGTTGGTTGCCACCAGTGCCTACATATTGGCCTATCTACTTCAAAAGAAAATCATGCTCTAAATAGTCATGAAATGTTTTAATATATTACAGCAAGGTCAAGAAGTATATATTTATTAACACAAGACAAAACAACTACAATTAAGAAGGCAACTTACTATCTAAATTAAGAGGAACTTCACAGTGCATGAGTGCAGAGGGATTTGGATATTCCTGTGCACAAATCAAAGAAAACTAGAATGCAGGTACAGCATATAATAAAGGAGACAAACCAACAGCAATGTGGTTGAATCTTAACCACCCTGTGAGAAATTAAAGATGGGCAATAAATGCTGGCCTAGTCAGCTGCCCTCACACTGTGAACGAGTAAGGGGAAAAAAAATGAATTTTGGCATTTATTGGTAAAGGAATAGAGTAGGAAGTATTGCTGCAACTCTACAAGGCATTTGTGAGACTGCACCCGAAGTACATGTATGCAATTTTGATCCCCTTACTGGAGGAGGAATGTAGTTGAATTGGAGGTATCCGAAAGAGGTTCACTAAAATGATTCCAGAGATAAGGATTTTGTCTTATGAACAGAGATTGAGCAATTTAGGCCTCTCAGGAGTTTTTAAGAATGAGAGGAGATCTAATTGAGGTCTAAGATGATAAAGACGATTGACAAAGTAGAGATAGAAAGGATGATTTGATATGTGGAGTAATTTATAACTACTGGTCAAAGTTTTAGGATAAGGAGTAGCAGATTTAAAACAGAGGAGGAGAAATTACTTCATGAGTCATGAATCTGGGGAATTCACTAACCCACAGTGTAGTGGACGCTGGGACATTGAGGAGATCAACAGTTTTTTTTTAACTTTTTTTAAAGCAATGAGTTGAATGGTTATGGAGGGCAGACAAGCAAGTTCAAATGAGTTCAGCCATGATTGTATCAAATAACAGTACAGGCTGAAGGGGCTGAATTGCCTACTTCTGCTCCCCTGTGGCTGAACATTTCAGCTTCCCCTCCCACTCTGCTGAGGACATGCAGATCCTGGGCCACCTCCATCACCACCCGACACTTGGAGGAAGAACGCATCATCTTCCGCCTCGGTACCCTCCAACTCCATGGCATCAATGTGGACTTCACCAGTTTCCTCATTTCCCCTCCCCCCCACCTTACCCCAGCTCAGCACCATCCTCACGACCTGTCCCACCTGTCAACCTTCCTTCTCACCTATCCACTCCACCCTCCTCTCCAACTTATCACCTTTACCCCCACCTCCATCTACCTATTGAACTTTCAGCTACCTTCTCCCCAGCCCCACCCCCTCCCATTTTTCTCTCCACCCCCGAGGCTCCCAGCCTCATTGCTGACAAAGGGCTTTTGCCCGAAACATCAAATTTCCTCCTCTTCAGATGCTACCTGACCTGCTGTGCTTTGACAGCACCACTCTAATCTTGACTCCAATCTCCAGTACCTGCAGTAACCACTTCCACCTACTTCTGCTCGTAGATATGTACTGCCTTATTGGCATGCACTGAGATATGCAAGTCATGAAAATTTCAGGTTTAGTCCCTGAAATTTGGTTTATTTATCACAATTAAGGCATCAATTAGTATCCTATAATTAGCTTCAACAGCCCTCCAGAGAAGAGTAAACAGTAATCAGATAGGATCACTAGATACTAAGAGAATCCTAAGTAGAAAAGCCCTGTATTTGGATTTGGCGATGCCGGTGTTGGACTGGGGTGTACAAAGTTAAAAATCACATAAACCTGTTGGACTATAACCTGGTGTTATTTGGAAGCACTAGCTTTCAGAGCACTGCTCCTTCATCAGGTGGTTGTCAGTCACCTGATGAAGGAGCAGAGCTCTAAAAGCTAGTGATTCCAAATAAACCTATTGAACTATAATCTATATTTGGATGTCCTGTGAAGGCAAGCTATGATATGCACAAATTAAATAGCCTCTGGATGTAGGTTTTCTCACTGAGCTGGAAGGTTAGTTTTCAGAAGTTTCATCATCATACTAGATAACATCTTTAGTGAGCCTCCAAATGAAGTATCGGTGGTTTAGCCCACTTTCAATTTATATGCTTGAGTTTCCTTGGGTTGGTGATGTTATTTCCTATGGTGATATCATTTCATATGGTGATGTCATTTCCAGTTCTTTTTTTCTCAGGGGGTGGTAAATGGGATCCAAGTCAATGTGTTTGTTGATAGAGTTACGGTTGGAATGCCATGCTTCTAGGAATTCTTGTGCATGTCTCTGGTTGGTTTGTCCCAGTCAAAGTGGTGTCCTTCCTCATCTATATGTATGGATACTAGCGAGAGTGGGTCATGTCGTTTTGTAGCTAGTTGATGTTCCTATGACCTGGTGGCTAGTTTTCTGTCTGTTTGTCCAATGTAGTGTTTATTACAGTTCTTGCAAGGTATTTTGTAAATGACACTAAATGAAACAAATTAGAGGAAACTTTCAAGACCATCAATAGTACCCTTACTGGCATAAAATTCACTAAAGAGGAGGAAAACAACAACAAACTGCCATTCCTAGATGTCACAGTAGAGCGAACAGCCAATGGGGAACTTCAAACCAGCGTCTACATGAAAACACCACATATGGACCAAATATTGATCTACAGAGCAATCATTCCAACAAAATACCTTGCAAGAACAGTAACAAACACTATATTGAACAAACAGGTAGAAAACTAGCTACCAGGATACATGAACATCAACTAGCCACAAAACGACATGACCCATTCTCACTGGTATCCTTACATACGGACGAGGAAGGACACCACTTTGACTGGGACAAGCCAAACAAAGACACATATGAGAATTCCTAGAAGCATGGCATTCCAACCGGAACTCTATCAACAAACATATTGACTTGGACCTCATTTACCACCCCCGAGAACAAGAACAGGAAATGACATTACCAATCCAAGGAAACTCAAACATACAAATAGAAAGCGGGCTAGACCACCGGTGCTTCATTCAGAGACTCACTGAAGATGTTACCTAATATGATGATGAAACATCTGAAAACAAACCTTCCAGCTCAGCAGAACCTCAACCTGAGCTACAAATCTTCTCAAAACTCATTAAACAGCCTATCAACATTCAATCATGGATGAAAGTGGCAACTTATACAAATCACCACATATTCTTGGAATCATAAATAAGTATAGCACTTCAAGCAGCAAATCGAGCAAGTAGAGATTAGAAAGCAAGTGATCTAAAACTCTACCTCATTAATACACCAATTTGCATTTAAACAATACTGCAGACACTGAAAGCAACTTGAAGGGCTGAATGTAAATGACGACTTGAAACACTAAACTAGCAGATCGTGCCAACATAAAGTATCCAAATTACTTCAGCTAGCAGCATTCCAGATAATACTAAGAAAACCAAATTGGCCCAATGGATACAGACGTCATCTTCCCCACTCAACTCCTGCTATGGCAGAGAACAGGTATTGCCCAAAATGTATCACCCAATTCAATTGTGGTTTACTTCTAAGCATACAAACAGGCAGAAATATAACTTTAGAAAGATGAAGCAGAAATTTACCACAGGAGCATGCAGTACAACAAACTGATAAAGACTGATCAACTTGTGCAATTAAACAACATTTCCAGTTGCTTTTTCCAAAATAGCCTGTACCAGTATTTAATACATCACACAAATCTTCCTCCAATGCACAACATTATCTGCACATCCTTCTATTCCTTTCACTGTCTGAAGTACTTATCTGTCAGACATCAGTTAGCTCAGTTGGCTGGACAGCTGATTTGTGATGCAGAGTGATGCCAAAAGCATGTGTTCAATGCCTACACCAGCTGAGGTCACCATGAAGGTACTGCCTTCTCAACCTCACCACTCACCTGATGTGTGGTGACCCTCAGGTTAACTCAAGAGTTCTGACAAAGGGTCACTGAACCCAGAATATTAACTCTGGACTTCTCTCCATAGATGCTGTCAGGCTTTCCAGCAATTTCTAACTCACTAGTCATGTCTCCCAAAACAGTGCTGCCTCTAGTCCTGTGAGATTATGTGACTTTACCTTTATTTGTCTATCTTCCCTCTAAACGGATCTACACCATTAAACTCAATCCTACCCATTCTGTGAGTTAAAAAACTTCTCATGAATTACTTGTTTGATTGATCATCCTTTGCTATGGACTCCCCATAAGTGGAAACAACTCTCCATGCCTAACCTATCAAAGCCCTTCATGATTTAAAAAATTTTGGCAAAGTTATCCTCGAGCTTTCACTTGAAGAGGAAAGAGTTCAAGCCTTCAGTCTTTCCAGATCAGTGCAACTTCTCAATTCTGGAATTATCTTTGTAAATCTCTATGTCCTTATCATGACAAGAAGGCCAGAACTGTCCATACAGCTTCCAATCTCCTCAATTCTATTCTTTTATAAAAGAACCCTAATGCTTTCTTTGAATTATTTATGACTTTGTTAACATGCACTGCTACTTTTAATGATTTGAGACCATGTTCCAATTCAATAACCATGGTCAATAGGAAAGTGAGATACACAGTATGAGTTTGATACAATATACATGTTAGGGTCCAGGACATGAGACTGTGTTACAGCTGGGGCATGGAGTTCCATTTGTATATAACATACATCCCTGTATAAAGTTACTTAAAAGTCACTTTAACCAACAGCTGGTTGGCTAAGCATAACCCTCATCTACTGTGTCCTTTGGTCTCGATGTGGTTTCCTTTACTTGGGGAGACAGAACACCAGCTCGCAGAGTGTTTCAGAAAACACCTCTGGGACACGTGCAACCACCAAACCCACCGCCCTGTGGCCGACCACTTCAACACCCCCTCCCACACCACCAAGGACATGCAAGTCCTGGGCCGCCTCCACCGCCAAATCAAAGCCACCTAATGACTGGAGGAAGAATGCCTCATCTTCCGCCCTGGGGTCTGAAATCACACGGCCACACCTTGCTCCTCACCTCCATCCCAGGCCCCAAAGGATCCTTCCACATCCGACAGAGATTTATCTGTACTTCCACACACATCATCTACTGTGTCCATTGCTCTCGGTATGATCTCCTCTACATTGGGGACAAGACGCCAACTTGCAATACATTTCAGGGAACATCTCTGAGACACGTTCACTAAATAACCCTACCGTCCTGTGGCTGAATACTTCAACTCCCCTTCCCATTCCCATTCCGCCAAGGACATGCAAGTGCTGGGCCTCCTCCACTACCAAACTCTAGTCATGCAATGCCTGAAGGAAGAATGCCTCATCTTCCGCCATGGGACCCTTCAACCGCATGTGGATGATGTAGATTTCACCAGTTTCCTCACCTCCCCTCCACTCCACCTTATCCCAAATCCAACCTTCCAACTGGGCACCACACTCCTGAACTGCCCTACCTGTCCATCTTCCTTCGCACTTATCTGCTCCACCCTCCATTCCAACCTATCCCCATCACCATCCACCTCCACCTACCTATTGCATTCCCTGCCACCTTCTTCTTCCCACCTCACCCCAGATACAGTCCCCTCCCATTTATCTCTCAGCTCACTCGGGCCACCCCTCATTCCTGATGAAGAGCTTATGCTCGAAAAGTCGACTTGCCTGCTGCTCAGATGCTGCCTGACCAGCTGTGGTTTTCCAGCACCACACTGTTCGACTCTGATCTCCAGCATCTGTAGTCCTCACTTTCTCCATATAATTGTGCATATCATCAATTCAAATGTCAAATATCTGTTGTAGAACAGGAGCTCAACTGAATAGTAATATATAGTTAAAAATTTACCTCATTTGGCACCTGCAAGACCCTCACACTATTAGCAAATTTAGAATGTGCAGTCTGCAGAAATCAGGCTTCCAACTGATTATAAAACTAAAAGAAAAGGTCTTAACTGAATACTTGTCCAGCCACCCACATTCTATCCTCCATGAATCTGATAAAATAAAAAATGTTGCTGCCATATCCTAACACATACTTCTCTATTCACCCATCACCCCTATGTTCAGTGATCTCTATTAGTTTCCCCGTTAGGCAATGTCACGATTTCAAATTCTTATCCTGTCAAATTCACCCATGGTCTAATCCACTTAACCATCAGTCTTATTCAGCTCTGTAATCCTACAAGATATCTGTATTCCTACAATGCTCGCCTGTTGTACATCCTTATGGATGACCCTGCCTTTATTTTCCTCAAGGTCTGGAATCCCTTCCCTGAACTTTGCACACTTATATGGTTTGATATTTTTTTTAATAAAACACTCCTGTGAAACACCACCAGATGTAATACTAGATTTGTGTTATTTTAAGATGGCACTCAGAGTTCAAGGAATGAGAAAATGCTTGCAAGGGATATCCAAGGAAAAATTAAAGATCTTTATAAATATATAAAGAGAAAGAGGATGACTTCTAGTACAGTTGGTTCCTTAACTAAACGTGCAGGTGATATTGTAATTGGAAATCAGGAAATTATACACTTAAGAAATAGTGATTTTTTTGCATCAAATTACACAATATAGAATGCAAACAAAATGCCATTGACGTGAAAGTCAAAAAACAAAACCGAAGAGAAGAATTAATTCAATTCAATAGAAGTAAAACTTGGCGTTGGACAAATTTCCTGGACATAACTGCTTCCATCTAGGATATGTCAATGCATTTATCATTATCTTCTGTTATGGACTAGGCCAGACCACTCAAAACATTCTTAAGCAGGCAACCCTGGACCTAACTTTGCAATTTGTTTCGGTAAGTGTACAGTGGAAATTACCCAGAGTAAGATAAGTAGGTTGACTATCAGATTTTAAAACAGAAAAACTTTATTCACAAAATTACACAATGAAACACAAAAAAAAAGAACCCCTACAGAACTCGATCATTCCAACTAGACTTAATTATGCTATTCCAAATACACACAACAGTCCCAATTAGCAAACTCCCTTTAAAAACCAGTATAAATGGAACACATGTTGAAGGTTGAAGTTGAAGGGCAGAAACGAGAGACAGTTTCCACACAGCTCCCTGTTGAACTTCTCAGTCCAAGACTGAACTAAAACTGCTCAGCTCAACTCACCAGAGAGCTGACCACTCCCCTCTCTTTATACAGGTCACTGCTAAAGCAAGACCACTTTAACCTGAAGTCTCATGTGTTTACATATAAACAAGAAGTCTCTCAAAATCCTTTTCATCTCCATACCAAACCAGACTGATCGGAGTCCGGCCCAGTTTATTGCCCCTCCGAAAAAAATCAAGGACATAGTTTCCTTGAGCTAAGGTACAGCTTTTAGAACAAAAAGGGGACTAGATTTGTGACATTCCTGAAATATCTTTGATTAGAAATTGTTTCCTGGTTTGAAACAAATTGACAATATTACTCCATTAAACTTTAAACTTTAAGACATAAGCTAGGAAATTATATGCAATAAGGCTAATGTCAGTTGAGGGTAAATTGCTAATATCAGGAAGGATAAATCAGTATTTGGTCAGACATAAGTGGTAGCAAACATGAGGTAACCAGTAAGTATCTTTAAAGGATAGGACCCTTCTAAATAACCAAATTAATATACTTTATTTGAGATTAAATGTGGTAGATAAGGGAGTTTCTATGCATGTTAATTATATGATTTCCACAAGGCATAGAATCATACAGTACAGAAGAGGCACTTCGGCACATCAAGTTTGCACAACCTAAACTAGTCTCACTTTCATGCACTAGGCCCATTGATTATAATGACACTTCAAGTGCTCATCCAAGTACTTTTTAAAAATTGAGTTTACATGCTACACCCTCCACAAAAACAACTTTCTTCAAATCTCCTCAGTCTCGTGCATTTCATGTTAAAATATGTCCCTTGTAATTGACCCTTCAATTAAGGGGGTTTCCTATCCATTTGGCCAATGCTCCCCACCATCCCCCCCAACCTTCTCTGCTCCGAAGAAAACAACCTGAGTCTATCCAGCCTTTCTTCACAGCTAAACTGCTCCATCTCGGTGGATCTCCTCTGCACTCCCTCCAGTGCAATTAAGTCCTTCCTATAGTACAGAGGCCAAAACTGCACATAGTACTCCAGCTGTGGCCTAATCACAATCCTGTACAATTCTAACGTAACCTCCATAACCTTATAATCTAAGCTTTGACCGATAAATGTATGCGTCCCATAGGCCTTCTTAACTCCTGTGCTTCCTAGTACCTGCCATTCAGACAGTCCTCCCTCTTGCTACATCTTGCTACATCTTCCACCTCAGAGAGCTTGCCAATTGTATAAGAGAATTGGTTTGACAGTAGGAGACAAAAGATACGGGTGGAGAGTCCAAAGCCAGCGGGAATATTTTTAAAGTGAGAGAAGAGAGATTTAGAAAGGATCTGAGGGGCAATTTTTTCGACACAGAGAATGGCTCATATGCAGAATGAACTGGCAGATGAAATTACAGATGCAGGAACAGTTACAACATTGAAAAGATGTCTGGACAGGGTTTCAAGAGATATGGGTGAAAGGTAAGCAAGTGGCTCTATTTTAGTTTGGGAAGCTTGGTCAGCATGGATGAGTTGGACTGAATGGTCTGTTTCCATGCTGTATGACTCTCAGGGGTAAATTCCATCTGCCACTGATTTGCCCATCTGATCAATCAATGTATTTCCTCCTTTTACTTAAGACTTCTTTCCCAATGCCAACCACCCAGCCAATATGCGTGTCCACGCAAACATATCATCCTCTCCCACATTTTCATCTACATTGTTTATATCACAAACAATAAGGGACCAAGTGCCAATCCCGGTGTATACCACTAGACATTAATCTCCAGCCAGACAAAAACAAGAAAAACAGGCCTTCTATTATCACCCTGTCTCCTGCCACTGAGATAATTCTGATCCAACTTGCCAAGCTAACCCAGATCCCATGTGTTTGCACCTTATTTGTTTCCCATAAGGGAATTGGTAAGGTTCAATGAAGAGACTTTTAACAGAAGTATGCATGCTTTGGATGCAAGTTTGCTCGCTGAGCTGGAAGGTTCATTTTCAGACGTTTCATCACTATACTGGGTAACACCATCAGAGAGTCTCCAGTGAAGCACTGGTGTTAGTGACCTGCTTTCTATTTATGTGTTCAGGTTTACTTGGGATGGCGATGTCATTCCTTGTGGTGACATCAGCTCCTGTAGTGATGTCATTTCCTGTTTTTTATTCCTCAGAGGATGGTAAATCAGGTCTATGTGTTTGTCAATAGAGTTCCGTCACGATCATCAATAATACCTTTACTGGCATAATATTAACTCAAGAGGAGGAAAACAATATATTGCCATTCCTAGATGATAGAGTAGAGCGAACAGCCAACGGGGAACTTTAAACCAGCATCTACAGGAAAACGACACATACAGACCAAATATTGAACTACAGAGGCAATCACCCCAACAACAAAGCTGCATCAGAACATTATTTCAACAAGCCAACACACTGCAGCACAGAGGAACTACTCAGAGCAGAGGAAAATCACCAATACAGTGTATTAAAAAAAGAATGGGTACCTACTGAACAAACCCAAACAGGCAGACAAAACACGTCAAAAACCCTCACCACTCTCCCCTACATCAAAGACATCTCAGAAATGACTACCAGACTACTCCGACCTCTTGGCATCATGGTAGCCCACAAACCCACCGACACACTAAAACAGCAGCTAATTAATTTGAAAGACCCCATACAGAAAACAAACAAAACTAATGTGATTTACAAAATGTTTTGCAAGAACTGTAACAAACACTACATTGGGCAAACAGGCAGAAAACTAGCCACCAAAATACATGAACATCAACTAACCACAAAAAGACATGACCCGCTCTCATTAGTATCCTTATATACAGATGAGGTAGGACACCATTTCGACTGGGACAACACATCCATCCTGGGACTAGCCAAACAGAGACATGTACGAGCATTCGAACCCAAACTCTAACAACAAACACATCAACTTGAACCCCATATACCACCATCTGAGAAAAAGAACACAAAGTGACATCACCACAGGAAATGATGTCACCAACCCAAGGAAACCTAAACACAAACAGAAAGCGGGTCACTAAAACCAATGCTTCACCGGAGGCTCACTGATGGTGTTACCTAGTATGGTGACGAAATGTCTGAAAATGAACCTTCCAGCTCAATGAGCAAACTTACATCCAGAACCTCAACCCGAGCTATAAATCTTCTCAAAACTCACTAATTAGTGTGGTTTGAATTGAAAGTATCAGGTTAAGAGGTAGGTTTCAAACCGAAAACAAGGTTAATCTGTATACTCAACAATCTATGATGACACTACCCTACACATCAATCTGTATTGGGTCCATTTCACTATAATAATATGACTTGGATGAAAAGTTAGAAAAACATATACCTAAGGTGCTCATGATACCAAATTAGGTGACACAGTAAATAACTTTAACCGGTGTCTAATTAAGTTCAATTAAGTGGACAAAACTCTCCAAGACAGTTCAACATGGAAAAGTATGAGGTCATCTATTTTGGACTGCAAAAAGCTAGGTCAATAGATTTTATACATAACAAGGTCTCGCCGTGAATAAGTAGAGTTAATAGGTAAATAATTTAAACATCAGTGAGTTGGAAAACCTTGGCAAAATATGGCACATGAGGATATTTGGCCCATTTGTTCCATGCTCCCTCTCTGTAAAGTAATTCTGTTCATTCCACTTGGTGTCGCATCTAACCAAATGTTAATATACATTAAAAATAATCACCTGGACAACAAAACATACCCACACACTCAGGTCAGCTTTTCGCAAAAAACAGCAATGCTGCTGCAACTAATTGTTGGATCCCAATTCCTGCAGTCATTCCTCAAAAGTCATGAGTGTCAATGGAAGTTTCAGAGATTTGTATGCCTGATCTGATGCTTCGTCTGGATTAGAAAGATCGAAGCAATAATGAATTTATTTTCAGATCTTACCATTCATAAACAGGATGGATATCTGCACTTCATAAAACAAATAATCTATGCAACAAAGGAAGGGAGTTTAAAATTGTAGGAATCCTTACTCACCAGACCATACAAGGCCCCTGAACTAACTGCAAAAAGCATCTTCTGAGTTGAGGATTCCATTTATGTGGTAGGAGCTTACATTACACAAAGCTTCCAATTCATTATTCTCTGCCTGTTTGGCTGACAGAATCATACCATTGACTCTGTACATGCCGTATTAAAAAAAACATTAAAAAGCATAGGGAGTAGGACTTCAGCCCTCAAACCTGCCCCAAGATCATGGTTGATTTGCCCCAGGCCTCAACTACTCTTTTGAGCTATCTCTGATATTTATAAATTCTATTTACCTCCTTTTTAAATACTTCCAGTGATCTAGAGTAGAGAATTCTAGACATTCAGTAATCGAAGGGAGAAGAAATCCTTCACATCTTAAGTTTTAAATGAGTGTCCCCTTTATTCTGTAATGTCCCCTAGTTCAAAATTCCACAACTGATGGAAACGTCTTCTCAACTCTATCCTGTCAAGCCCACTCGGAATCTTGCATATTTCATCCCTTACTTTTTTAAACTCTAACAAATAAATTTCTAACCTGCTTAGTCATTTTTGATACGTCAATCATTTCATCCCGAATCAGCCTTTTGATCACCCTCCAATACCACTATTTCCTTTCTGAGATGAAGAGAATCAAACTGTTCACTGCATCCCAGGTTCCACCTCCCCAACAGGTGTAAGACTTTCCTGTTTTTTCCTGTTTCCACCTCTCCGAAGCAATAAAGGCCAAAATTCTATTTGCCTCAGTGATTACTTGCTGCAATTGAAGGCTAATGTTTTGCGTTTCTGCACAAGAACACACAGCTCCCTCTATTCTGCACATTTTGTTTTAAGAGTTTGGATGCATTCGACACAAGGTGGTTTGCAGAGTCAAAAACTGGTTACCAGATTTCTCCAGAAGCAAGGAGCAGATTACTATTTTCTGGCTTTGGTTTTGAGGAAAATCCATGACTGCGAGAAATTTTCCACGTCACAATGTAACTAGAATCCATGTCATAACAGACAATAGATGCAGGAGTAGGCCATTCTGCCCTTTGAGCCAGCACCACCATTCATTATGACCATGGCTGATCATCCTCAATCAGTATCCTAACACAGGATCATGTCTACAAGAACAGTTCTGCAATATGATCAGGGTCCAAGAAGACCAATATGGGAACAATAAATCTGAACAAACATTCACCTGTTTTCATTTCTCAATTGCTGGAAGTGGTTGCCAGAATTAGCAAAGTTATTTTCATAAGCCTCTGATAGTCTGTCTGTTTGCGTCTGAGCATTTCTGTAAGGGAATAATCCACAGTTTAAATATTTTGCAATGCCTTTTAATTGAGGAAACCAATGACATCATACTACTGCAAAAGTATTAGAAACATTTTGTTCCAGTAAATGCATATATTTTTGCACTGACAGCACATTGCCCCAGTGAGTTGTGATATATAAATAAACGAATCTTAAAGAAAATAGAAATCAGAAAGAATGGGCCACTTGGCACCTCAAGCCTGCTCTGCCAATCAATAGTTAATGTTTGAGCTTATTATTCCATGTTCCTGCCTATCCCAATAACCTTTCACACCCCTACTTTACAAAAATCTATCCATCTTAGCCTTGAAGATATTCCAGGATTCTGCTTCAATCACCTTTTGACAAAATGTTTTTCTGATCTTTAGGAGCTATCACAAGACAGCAAATTATTAAAATATTTAATAATATGGTTTAGATAGCAGTTTTCCATCAGCATTTGAGAGCCTCAAGAGATTATATTCACAAATTATGTGAATCAGAATAATTTAGATATAGCCATTAAGCAGATATTTCATCACAATATCATGAAAATGATCTGCATTAATACCATATACTTCCCATCACATTTTTCCAAAATGTTCAGCATTTGTAATAATCTATTATCATTACCTTCTCTGACCAATCTCAGGATCATCAGATTTTCGATATCGGTCCTCTTCTTGTCGCTTTTGATTTAACAATTCCTCATAAGCTTCCATTGAAGTATATGCATCTCTCCTATGAGACACTGGATTGAGCGGACCAGTTCTTATTTGAGTTGTATCCTGAAAACTGGTGTCATCTGAAGGATCAATATTCTCCTTATAGTACTGGTTACAATTTTTAAATAAAATCAATTAGTATTCAAATAAATACTGGTTCTAAAATGTCAAAGTGCATATTACAGTTAAAATATCTGTACATTTAATGTGCTTTTTCGACTAGGTCACAACTTATGGTGATACATAACATTTTAGAAATCAGAATTAGAAATAGAAAATACTATAGAGCAATGAAGGAGAAAGGAATGAAATAAATTAAGAGGGAAAGATGAAATAAGTTATGTTTATTTCATTTGAAAAATTGGCTAGGCAGGTGGAGTGGTCCGAAGATTTATGATTAGATTACCTACAGTGTGGAAACAGGCCCTTCAGTCCAAAAGGTCCACACCGACCCTCCAAAGAAAAACCCACCCCCCTATATTTACCCCTGACTAATCCACCTAACTGGCAATTTACATGGCCAGTTCACCTAACCTGCACATCTTTGGACTGTGGGAGGAAACCGGAGCACCCGGAGGGAACCCACGCAGACACAGGGAGAATATGCAAACTCCACACAGACAGTTTCCAGAGGCGGGAATTGAACTGGGGTCCGTGGTGCTGTGAGGCAGCTTGCTAACCACTGAGCCACTATGGAAGAACAGAAAGTTCAGGAAGTGTGAAGGGCTGCAGAATTAGATGAGTACATGCATTACAGAATTCATTAAGACAAGAATTTTGTTCTGTGCGGGATAGAAGTTGGGAGAAGGGGAGATACTACACTTCTAAACCACGAGTAGAGAGCACTGGTAAGATTTTAACAACAGGTTAAAAAAGAAACCAAAGAGGATGGAAAGGAGGTGAAAGGCTTCAGGTGTTTCCACTATGGTAAAAGAAAGGTGCTGTGGCAAAAGAGGTGGTAAAAGAAGCTAAGCCAGTGGCATTAGAGAAGGCAGACCCCAAGAAGAGCTGAGGAGCTGCAGGAGAATGCACAGCCTTGGCAGGGGCTGGGTAAGTCGTTAGAACCTGATCTCTACGAAGAATTCACCTCTGTGGGTAAAGTTTACTCAGAAAGAACAGGGAGAGGAGGAAAAGAAGTTGTAATTTTGAGAGATATAGGATCTAGCCAGTCAATGATAGTAAGGGATGAATGAATATGCAGCCTTTCTGATCTGTTACTCGAGAGTGTGGTAATTTGTGGGATAGATGGACAGAAATTTAGCATTCCGCTATGTAAGATCAGGTTGGATTGCCAACTCAAGACTGGGGAAGTTACAGTGGGAGTGATTGACAGAGTGTCAGTTCCAGGAATTCAGTTTATTCTTGGGAATGATTTGGCAGGATCCAAGGTGGGAGTGACACCCCTTGTTGTGGAGAAGCCCAAGGAAGACCAAGAAACTGATGAGTTAAAACAGAAATATCCTGGTATTTTCCTTCCTGGTAACTAGATCCCACTAAGTCACAGCACAAAGTGAAAAGTAAAGAGAAAGATGAAGGAGTTAAGGTTCAGTTAGCGGGGAATCCAAGATGGCAGCGACCCAGTAAGACTGAGTCTATAGTGCTCCTCCCAAGACTTGGGCACAGTGGGTCACCTACCCCCTACCAAGCTCACCAAATCATTTATAAATCATTTATAATAGTTTAGTAACTCAATTAGTTGTGTAATATTATATTTA
>NC_057713.1:131906233-131935948 GCF_004010195.1 Chiloscyllium plagiosum
TTTATGACTCCAAACACTGAATTAAATGGCATCAGAAAAATTGTACTCCTGGTTGTTGGCTGTACAATCATTTTAACCGACTGTGAATTGGTGTTCTCGGCCAGAAATGGCAAATGGGACATTATTTGAATGTGAGTATCATTCTAATAGAATGTGCAAGTGTGAGAGACTGTCGGGCGAGAGAGAGAGAGAAAGAGACAGACAGAGAAAGAAAAGCAGGCAGAGAGACAGAGAGAGAGAGAGAGAGAGAAAATATATGGGAAGAGGTTAAGGTGAACCTATATTAAACGTTATCTGTATGTTAGGGTAGTGTGTTTAAAAAGTAGACAAAATAATGAAGCTATCTTTTCATGATGGTGGCTCATTTTTTAAGGGGGGAGGTATTATTGAAGATGTGGGTGTACTTTAAGAGAGTTAAAAGCAGAACTACTGGACACAGCACCAAGTGTTCTCAATAATGCAACAATATATGTAACATTTGATCAAACAACTCAGTTAGCTTGTTGCCCGGAGACAAAACGAAAAACAAAGTTGAGTTTGGCCAATCAGTTTAAATTATACCCTGAAAAATATCAAATTAAAATCCAGTTTGAATTAAATATAATGACAATCTTAAAAGCCAATAACAATCCGATGCTTTGGGGGTATAAGACCGGGGTAAATTGAACAGTTGAGAGGAGAACTGACAAGCCTAGCATATATACAGACTGCCTAAAAATAGCTCTCTGAAAAGTACCTTTTCGATTAGTAACCTGTGACACAGAAGTTCCTAAGGAAAAGAAGACACACACGAATACCCGAATAGAAGAACGAATGCTTCCTTGTTTTGAGATACAAGTGTGGTTTTGTAAATCGTAATTGGGAGTTTTATCGGACTAGTATTACAGAAGGTAAAAACAATGACTGCAGATGCTGGAAACCAGATTCTAAATTAGTGGTGCTGGAAAAGCACAGCAGTTCAGGCAGCATCCAAGGAGCAGTAAAATCGACGTTTTGGGCAAAAGCCCTTCATCAGGAATACAACTGTATTCCTGATGAAGGGGGCTTTTGCCCGAAAAGTCGGTTTTACTGCTTCTCAGATGCTGCCTGAACTGCTGTGCTTTTCCAGCATCACTAATCCAGAATCTAGTATTAAAGAAGGGAAAGTAACAGATAGGTTAGAGTAAGGACTGGTAAATAGCTGTTAGTTAATTATTCTTTGTTATACTTTAAGAAATAAAGTTCTATATATTTATCTTAAATAGTCCTTGGCCACTCAAACGTTTTCAGATTACTGCACGGGATAAATCTTTTTTGTATTGCTGGTTTTTAAATTAAGTAGGAGAGGTTACCCCGTTTCGTAACAAAAGTTCACTATCTTAATATGGCAAGCATTAGCTGTGAATTATTGTTTTGAAAGTTCAAGTGTACAACAGTGATCACGGGTCAGTATTACAATCCCAGCTCTTTCCAATGCATACTAATGTCCTAGACAAAGGTACAAAGGGCAAAATATCACAATTGCTTACTATACAAAACTCAAAAGTAGAAAAAACATTTAGGAGGAAAGTAGCACTCGAGGAGAATGGAGACAAAATAGTGAACCAAACAAGTAAAACAGCAAGTGATATAACTTGAAATGCAGAATGAGAAGAATTAATACAAACTAAATTATACATCTTTTTTTTATGGACAACAGGAACAAAGACCTGGGTTTTACATGCTTAAATATTTGAGTGTCAGATCAGGTGAAAAAGCTTTCACAAATAAAAGCATAAGAAAATTTTAGATTCATAAATGGAGACAAAATTCATCGCTAGGGATTTTTGTTCAACATTTATGGGTCAGAAGTTAGGCCACAGCTAGAATATTGTGTTTGGTTCTGGGTATTACAGTCTGGGATCTTGAATAAGATACAAACAGAATTTACTAATATGCTACCAGAAATGAGCAGTTTCAAATCTGCTGGGGGAGAGAGAGGGCAAGACAGGTGGGCACAGAAACAGGCAGGCACAGAACATTCAAAACTTTGAGGGGTTTTGATAGAGTACAAAGGAACTTTTTTTCAAACTGACAGGAGGATGAATAAGGAGAGGAAATTGATTTATGGTGTTTGGAGTGGAGATGAAGATGAAAAATAAAAATGCTATACGAAGACTAGTATTGAGAAATAATTATATTTGGAAGAACAAAATATGGAATCAGTTTGAATGAAGATGAGAAACAGCAAAGGAAAAATATTAACGGTGGAAACAAAACAAGAAATAATACTGGATTATAAGAAAGGTACACAAATCATGGTGATTTTAATCTTCACATGAATTGGACGAATCAGATTGGCAAAGTTAGCCTAGAAGAGGATTAGCAAAAAGATGGCCAAGAGGAGGAGGTCATAGACAGGCTTTTGTTATTGAGAACAATACATTGTGGAACCACAGAAGTTATTTTAGACCTGGTAATTAGATAAGATTAATTCATGAATTCAGTAAAGAATTTTCTGGACAAGAGTGATCATAACATAATAAAATCTCACGTTCAGTTTGAGAAATGCAGGGCAAAATGAATGTCTTAAACTTAAAGGGAATGACAACGCTATGTAGACAGCGTTGATTAAAGTAGACTCGGAAAACAGGTTAAAAGATAATATTGTAGAGATGCACTGAGACATTTAGGCAGATATTTTGTAGCTTTCAACACATATTTACAGGTGGCCTCCCGATTTATGAACATCCAATTACAGGTGCTTGTACTTACGAACAAGATCCCATATAACTATTAGCATTAAGGATCCAACACACAAGTATTTGGCCGTACTTACAATTAGAATTTTATACTGTACTGTATTGTGTTCTGATTTGCACACAAATCATGTATGTATGTATGTACAGTACTCAGGAACAGAACCTGTCTGTAACCCAGGTACTGCTGGTACTCCATTGAGAAAGAATATCTCTACAAAGATATACCATCTAGGCCTAACCAAGAAAATTAAAGATGGTAGAAGAATTAAAAGGGATACAACAGTATCAAGGTTAGAGGAAGGCCAGGAGACTGGAAAGATCTTATAAACCAGCATAAGGTGACTTTTTCAAAAAAATGACAGAATTTGGAGTTTGAGAAAAAAACTAGCATAAAATGTGTACAGACAGGAAGAATTCTTCTACAAGTATATAAAGAAAGAAAAACGTACCTAAAGTGAGCAAGCAATAGCAGCTTAAAGAATGAAGGTGAAAAAATAAACACGTGAAACAAGGAAATGAGAGACTTCAACCAAGTATATTTTACATCTTCACAACAGATGACATTTAAAATATCCCAAGAGCTAAAAAGAATGAATAGCTAAAAGGAGGGAAGGCATAAAATGAAACGGGAAAACAATTCATTTTGCAAAGGGATATAGAAAGATTAAATGCTTGAGCAAAAATCTGGTCAATGGAGTAAAATGAGTACATACATGGGTGCTCACTTAACAGAAGGTTTTTTTAAAATGGAGAAATACTAAAGAACGCTGGAATGCAGAGGGATCTAGTTATTCTCGTACATGAATCTTTAAATAGTCAACATGAAGCAAAAGTAATTAGGAAGACAAATATATTAGCCTTTATTGTAAAGAGGCAATCTAAAAGAAAGTAAGTCTAATTGTAACCTTACAGCACATTTTTCAGAGCAGAACTGTGTAGTATTTTTCTCCTTACTGAAGCATTGCAAGCAAGTTAATGAGGGCTCACTATGCTGATTCCTGAGATTAGGGCTTGTGTTATTAAAATATGCAGAAATTTAAGGAGACTCAAAAGGGTAGATGCTGAGAGAACGTTTTCCTTTGTTGGGAAATATTTAACTATATGACATAGTTTAAAAATAAGAAGTCAAATGGAATAAGAAAAAATGTCTTCCCTTGGGTAATTTTCAGTCATTGCAATTGCTGTATACTTTTCCATTGAAAGCAGTGGAAGGTGGATCATTGAATGTAATCAAGGCTGAGTTAGGCATATTTTTTGATATATAGGGAGTCAAGGGTGGGGAGTACAGACAGAGAAGTGTAGGTAAGGCACAGTTAGATCAGCCTTGATCTTTCTGACTGGCAGAGCAGGCTTGAGGTGCTAAATGTCTACTCCACTCCTATTTCTTCGAATTCTATAGTTTTATCAAATAGTTCTGAATTGGAATTCACTGCCTGAAAAAAAGAGTGGTGAAAGCAGATTCACTGGTGATTTTCAAAAGATAGCTGGGTACTTCAAATACTTTCCAAGGAAATAAGTCTGCTGTTTACAAGAGAGGAGTATAGCAGGACTAACTGGATAGCTCTTTAAGAGTCAGCATGGGCACAATGATCCACTGCTCTCCTACGATCACTGTACACACGCACATAATATATACCATAAATAGCATTTTTGATTTGAACGTTAACTTTCTGCCAGATTATGATTATTTTCTAGGTAAAAACAAGGAATGCAGATGCTGGAAACCAGAGTCTAGATTAGAGTGGTGCTGGAAAAGCACGGCAGGGCAGGCAGCATCCGAGGAGCAGGAAAAGCAGCGTTTCGGGCAAAAGCCCTTCATCAGGAATAGAGGAAGGGTACCTGCAGAGTGGAGAGATAAATGAGAGGGAGGTGGGGGTGGGGAGAAAGTAGCATAGAGTACAATAGGTGAATGGGGGTAGGAATGAAGATCGTAGGTCAGAGAGGAGGGTGGTGTGGATAGGTGGAAAGGAAGATAGATAGGTAGAACAGGTCATGAGGGCGGTGCTGAGCTGGAAGGTTGGAGCTGGGGTGAGGTGGGGGAAGGAGAAAATGAGGAAACTGACGAAATCCACATTGATGCCATGGGGTTGAAGTGCTCTGAGGCGGAAGATGAGGCGTTCTGCCTCCAGGCATCAGGTGATGAGGGAGTGGCAGTGGAGGGGGCCCAGGACCTCCATGTCCTCGGCAGAGTGGGAGGGGGAGTTGAAATGTTAGTCTACAGGCAGTGGAGTTGATTGGTGCGGGTGTCCCGGAGATGTTCCCTAAAGCGCTCTGCTAGGAGGCATCCAGCTTCCACATCGGTAGCAACGGATACAATAAATGATATTGGTGGACGTGCACGTAAAACTTTGATGGTTATGGAAGGCTTCTTTGGGGCCTTGGATGGAGGTGAGGGAGGAAGTGTGGGCGCAGGTTTTGCATTTCCTGCGGTGGCAGGAGAGGGTGCTAGGAAGGAAGGGTGGGTGGTTGGGAGGCATGGACCTAACCAGGTAGTCATGGAGGGAATGGCCTTTGCGAAAAGTAGAAATGGGTGGGGAGGCAAATATATACCTGGTGATGGGGTCCGTTTGGAGGTGGCGGAAATGTCGTCGGATGGTGTGGTTTATGCGTAAGTTGATAGGGCAGAAGGTGAGCACCAAGGGGGTTCTGTCCTTGTTACGGTTGGAGGGGTGGGGTCTGAGGACGGAGGTGCGGGATGTAGACAAGTTGCATCGGAGGGCACCTTTAACCATATGGGAAGGGAAATTGCGGTCTCTAAAGAAGGGGGCCATCTGGTGTGTTCTGTAGTGGAACTGGTCCTCCTGGGAGCAGATATGGCCGAGGCGGAGGAATTGGGAATACGGGATGGCAACTTTGCAGGAGGTAGGGTGGGAAGAGGTGTAATCCAGGTAGCTGTGAGAGTCAGTGGGTTTGTAAAAAATGTCAGTGTCAAGTCAGTCGTCATTAATGGAGATGGAGAGGTCCAGGAAGGGGAGGGAGGTGTCAGAGATGGTGCAGGTGAATTTAAGGTCGGGATGGAACGTGTTGGTGAAGTTGATGAATTGCTCAACCTCCTCGCGGGAGCACGAGGTGGCGCAAATGCAGTCATCAATGTAGTTGAGGAAGAGGTGGGGAGTGGTGCCGGTGTAATTACGGAAGATGGACTGTTCTACGTAGCCAACAAAGAGACAGGCATAGCTAGGGTCCACATGGGTCCCCATGGCTACCCTTTTGGTCTGGAGGAAATGAGAGGATCCAAAGGAGAAATTGTTAAGGGTGAGGACCAGTTCAGCCAAACAAATGAGAGTGTCGGTGGAAGGGTACTGTTGGGGACGTCGGGAGAGGAAGAAACGGAGGGCTTGGAGGCCCCGGTCATGGAGGATGGAGATGTAGAGGGAGTGGATATCCATGGTGAAGATGAGGTGTTGGGGGCTGGGGAAACGGAAGTCTTGGAGGAGGTGGAGGGCGTGGGTGGTGTCTTGAACTTATGTGGGGAGTTCCTCAACTAAGGGGGGGGTAGGACAGTGTCAAGGTAGGTGGAGATGAGTTGGGTGGTGCAGGAGCATGCTGAGACATTGGGTCGGCCAGGGTGGTCAGGCTTGTGGATCTTGGGAAGGAGGTATAATCAGGCGGTGAGGGGTTCCCGGACTATGAGGTTGGAAGCTGTGGGTGGCAGATCTCCCGAGGTGATGAGGTTCTGTTTAGTCTAGAAAAAAAAAGAGTCACCTTCGGTAGCCATCTGTCATTTCTTCTCAAACGCTCATATTTGTCTTGCTCCTTAAGAAACTGATTGTATTCCTTGTTTCGTTCTGTTCTCAGTCTGTCCTGAAAAAATATACGAAACAACACATTAATGATAAGCATCATAGTTGACTAAACATTTCAATTCTATTATCATTACAAAGTCATAGGGGAAGCAACTGAGGTATTAGGTTGTATAGCAAGAACAACTCAATTGTGAATGTCATAAGATATATCTTATATAAGGCATGGCCAGAATTTCAGCTTGATGATAGTGTCTAGTTTTATTTATATGGCAGTCAGTAATAGTGAGGCCCTTGAGAAGGTCAAGTCTGAGATAACTAAAAAGAAAGCTAACAGCCCCAAGACTGTGGCTGGATTTCACCTAAGAGGAGAAAGTGAGGACTGCAGATGCTGGAGATCAGAGCTGAAAATGTGTTGCTGGAAAAGCGCAGCAGGTCAAGCAGCATCCAAGGAGCAGGAGAATCGACGTTTCGGGCATGATTCCTGAAGAAGGGCTCATGCCTGAAACATCGATTCTCCTGCTCCTTGCATGCTGCCTGACCTGCTACGCTTTTCCAGCAACACATTTTAAGCTCTGGATTTCACCTAAACTTGATTAAACATCTATTTAGATACATTTCATGAAGGGTTTCTCTCCATGAGGTTATCCTGTGCAATTCTCTGCAGTTCACTTCATTATGAACATGCCACACCTTTATGGCATTGTTCTCCCACTCATCAGTGGCAAAAACATTGTGTGCACCTTCCAGGATTTTGGCCACTGGCAACACATATAAAGTCCAGCACAGGGTTAATCTCTGCCAGTCCTGAACAGCTCTTCACAATGCATATATAACAAGACAGAAACGAAAACAAAACTTTGAAAGGACACGTAGGTGATGCTTCATTGCAATTAGAAACTCACATCCATTAATATATTGCTTCTTTACATCATCACCTGCCTTGTCAACTGTCAGTGCAAATGCAGCTACAAGAATATACTCGGGCTACCCTTTCTTAGTGTCATACCACATCACAACACATCTAAGCCAGTGTTGTTCTAACATCCAGAGTCACATAACATCTCACCGTTGTTCAGGAATGACTATGGCTGACCAACGTGTAAGAACAAGGTCAACTGATAAGCAGCCTGACCCTTGGCGGATCTCTTGCAGCTCCCCAACTGACTTATTATTTTGTCTGGTTAACAGGACCTGCAGGACTGATCATTGCTAACTCCCTACACTAAGATTATAGAACCCCGAACCCTGACCACCCAAAGCCCCAGACTGATATTGAATATTGCCCTTGACTTATCATGCTAGAACCCATCAAGTGACGACAACAGCCCTCTTGACTAAGAGCAACTCTATTTAGACCTTGGGGCACTACCATTTGGTTGAAAAAGCAGGGTGCTTGCTGCGTAAACATCCACGCAAATTGGCATAAGCAAAGCACCAGCCTCAAAACACGTTTGCGTGTTTCCAAGCACAACGATTTCAAGTCTTTAGCAAGTATTTTGGGAGTTGATGAACATATACGACTTGCAACCCACTTTGTGCTGATGGACTGCCAGGTATCTTACCTATGCAGGAATTTTAGCACCGACAGAGAACCATGCAGCTTCTATGTGTCTTGGCCTGCTTTTTTGGCAAGCAAGTTATTCAGCATCAAGTTAGAGACAAACAAGCTCTTGTGTTCTAACCTGTCTTTTCAGTGCAGAAGGAGGGGCAAGCAGCTTGTGGCAGATGGAAGCACTGAAGAGTAAATGTACCTATGAGCAACGGGATGGCCATGTTGCAATCCATGCTATATCAACAGCAGAGATGCAACATGTGTCAGCATCTTACAAAGCAAACACATTGCATGTACTTTAAATAAAAGAGCAATGCATGAAAATTAAAGGGGGCGAGTGTTTAGTATGCTGAAAGTGGACTCCAGTCAGTCCAGGGATAGTATCAGCTAATCAAGGGGCTGATCCAATTGCAGACCAAATTTGACCACTGTCAGTCAAGTCTTTGATCTGACAGGAGTTCACGATCCGAACTTTGTAGCGTTTGGGCGTTGGTCAGTCAAGGTCTTGCCACAGTTTGGGGATTACATGCAGATCAGTCAGGTTGTTGTTGAGACACCAGTCTGGGAGATGGGCTTTAGTCAGTTGAGCTCTTCTACCAAAACTGTCAGGGAAGGACATCATGGGATTCAGTCATTAATAGCAAGTGGCTTATTAGCATCCAATGCATGGAGTTCTTGGGAAAGTGGACAGCTCAGGAGCGGAGGATTGGCCTGAAATGTATTGGGTCACTGAAGGAATGGGGACAGTGATGGGTGATAATTAAAGATTATATGGTGGGATCTCAGTTCATTGGAGTGGGAAGCAATAGTAGGGAGATGTGTGCCAGCAGGGGTATAGGTTCATCCAGTGTTCAGGGAAGGAATAAATTTGAGTTTCATTGTTCATGATGTGAGAGCTCAGACATCCCATCATCGACACTGTGCGATTTCCTCACAGATCATCTTATAACAAATCTAAAATGGCAAATGGTATGTTTATCTTTTTTGTGAATTTACTCCTGGTGAGAAAGAATTGAAGAACAAAAACAAAAGCTTCTGCAAGCCCAACAAGAACAGCCAACTCCAGCAGGGGAGGAAGAAGATTGGCAGAGCTATGATGATAGGGCATTCAACAGTAAGGGAAGCAGTTAGAAGTGAATTAAACAAAGAACCGTAGAATTGTAAAGAACTGGATATCTGAAACAAAAATAAAAAATTGCTGGAGAAACTCAGCAGGTCTGGCAGCATCTGTGAAAGGAGAGTTAACGTAGCAAGTCCAGTGACTCTTCTTTAAATTTCTGTTTTTGCTCTAGGATTGAATGTTGCCTGCCTGGCGTCAGGGTCAAGGATGTCTTGGAATAATTGAAAAGCAAGGAGAGGGTGAATAGTCAGTGGTTGTGGTACATATTGGTACCAATATCATAGGTTTTTAATAAAGGATGATGTCCTACAAGCAGAATATAGGGAATTAAAACTCAAATTTTAAATAAGTAGGACTTCAACAGGCAGTAATGTCAGAATTACTACTAGTTCCATTTGCTATCACATGCAGAAATAACAGGATAAATGAAGTTCATATATAGCTGAAGAAAAGGCAGAGGGATGGGAACTTGAGAAGGGAAAGAAAGGATGAAACAAGAATTGAAATGAAAACAAATGCAGCATAAACGGCAGAAAAATACTGGAGAAAAACAAATGTGGTCATCGTACAAAAAAGTTCAGATTATTTTCCAAGTCCAAAAAAAGAAATCTAAAGGCTGTGTGTCTTCATGTACAGAGCATTTGCAATAAAGTAGATAAATTAGCAGCGCAGATAAAAACAGGCATAGAATGGTTGCAATTACAGTTACATGACTGCAAGGTACCAAGGATTGGAACTGAATATCCAGGAGTATTAGTTATTTAGGAAGGATGGACAAACAGGTTAAGAAATTAGGATAGCATTGTTAGTAAGGGAAAAATCAATGCAATAAAAAGCTGGATATTGGCTCAGACAACCATGATGTAGAGATTAGAAACATCAAAAGGGCAGAAAACATTGTTTGGAGTTGTACCCAAATTGTAATGGAGATGTAAGAAAAGATTTTAAATGAGATCAGAGATGTTTGCAATAAGGTTACAGCTGTAATCAAGGGCAACTTTAATTTACACATATGCTAGACTGGGTACTGTGCAATGAAAAGGATTAATTAACAATCTTGTTCTGTAGAGTCCCTTGGGAAAGAGTGACCATAACATGATCACTCTTAGCATTCTGCATTAAGTTAAGTAATCAAATCCAAAAAAAGTGTGTTCTGGTACAAGGTGCAAATTGGCAAAGATTGATTGGAGTAGTTTATTAAATGGCTGACTGTGGATGGACAATGTGCTACTTTGAGAACATACGCATGAATTTCAACAAATAGTCATTCCTGACTGGTACAAAAATAAACAAAAAGGAAAGGTGGCTCAATCATGGCTTCAAAATAAATTTAGGATAGCATTAAATTCACAGCCAAAATTTTCAGAAAAAGCAGCAAGCCTGAGGATTTTAGAATTCAGCAGGTTTGGTCAATAAAAGGAAAATAAAGTCTAAGAATAAAAATTTTGTAGGTAACATAAAAACTGATATAGAACGTTTCTACTTCTACATGTGGACAGAAAATGATTTGTAAAGACAAACATAGGTCCCTTACAATCAGAAACTGGGAAAATTATAGTGGGGAACAAAGAAGTGGCAGAAGAATTGAACATGTATGTCCATTCTTCACAACAAAGGGCACAAATAACCTCCCAGAAATATTAGGAACATGATCTAGTGAGAAGGCAAAAATCGAAGAAAATCAGTATTGGTAAGAAAATAATGCTAGGGAAATTAGTGGAGTTAAAGTCTGATAAATGTACATCCCAGAGTACTAAAGGAAATGCCCTGGAAATATTGAATACTTTGGTGGTCATCTTCCAAAATTCTATAGACTCTGGAGCAGTTCCTGTAGATTGAAAGGTGACAAATCTATTATTTAAAAAGGAAGGGAGACAGAGAAATAAAAAGAGAATAACAGACCAGTTAGCTGACATTGGCAATGGGGAAAATGCAACAGTCTATTAAAAAATGTTAACATAACATAAAGCCAATATATGGGTTTATGAAAGGCAAACCATGCTTTAAAAATGTACTGGATTTTTCTTGGAGGATGCAAGTAGTAGACATCCTCCAAGAAAAATCCAGATAAGAATGAACCAATGGATTCTGATTTTCAGAAGGCTTTTGATAATATGTCTCAAAAGAAGCTAGTGGGCAAAATTAAAGCATATAGGATTGGAGGTAATATATTTATTGACAGACAGAAAACAGAGCGGCAATAAACAGGATGGGATTGAGAAGTGTGAGAGAATGCAAGAAAGTTTCAAAATGATTCAGGCAAATTGAGTGAGTGTGCATGGCAGCTGCAGTATAATGTGACTATATATATGAAGTTATACACCTTGGTCTGAAAATCAGAAAGCCAGAGTTTTATTTAAATGGTAATATATCGGAAACTGCAGATGTACGAAGGGATTATGGTATTCATGCACACCAGTCTAATGAGAAAAACACCCTATGGTCCTTTAGGACTACAGCAACTTTTACCAGGAATAGAAGAACTATCCAATGAGAAGAGATTAGTTCGACTGCGCCTATATTCCCTAAAGTTTGGAAGAAAGAGGGGAGAAAACAGATAATAGAGATGGACAGCCTCGACGCTTTGAGGATGTTTTCCCTGGTTGGGAATTCAAAACTACAGGTCACAGTGTCAGGAAAAGGGGTAAGCCATTTAGGGCTAAGATAAAGAAACATTCCTTCATTCAGCAAGTCGTCATCCTTTAGAATTCACAACCAAAGAAGGCCATGGAGGCTAAGTCACTGAATATATCCAAGGAGATTGATACATTTTTAGATATTAAAGACATCAAGGAGTATGGTAAGAAAGCAGGAACATGAATAGAGATAGAGGATCAGCAATGATCATACTGAATTACATAATAGGCTTAAAGGGCCAAATGGGACACTTTTGCTTCTAGTTTCTGTGTTTCTTTTAAAACAACTCTTCAAGGGGATCAAGAACCAACTCTTCAAGGATCAAGTTGAGGGGATTAACCATGGGCTTTTGAGGGTTGGGGGATTGGCATCCATAAGGAAGGACAGAGTATGTTTCACAGATATCAGAAACATAGATAATGTGCCTCTATTCTACCAATATGGATGAACTGGATTCAGACTTTGGTTGACTGCACCTCAAAATTGCTCCTCTGGTAACTTAGTGTTAAGGAAATGTCAAAGCTATTGGTTTTCTAATCTTCATTTATTGTGTGGCAGATCAAATGTTATATTATCCACATTTGTATCCACATACACCAGGCAATGAAAGTAGACAAGCTGGTGCAGCAAGCAATTAGGAAGGTAAATAGAATTTGGCCTTTATTGCAAGAGGATTTGAACTCAGAAATAGGGATAGGTTACTGCAGTTATACAGGGCCTTGGATAGACCACACTTGCAACATTGCATGCAGTTTACCTTTCCATAATTCAAAGAGGATATTGTTGCCTTAGAGGGAGTGCAGTGGAGGTTCACTAGGCTGATACCACAGATGGTAGGTCTGTATTATTAGAAAACAATGGTTCAGCTGGACCTGTAATCACAAGAATTTGGAAGGATGAGAAGGAATTTGATCGAAACATAAAATTCTAACAGAGCTGTACTGGCTAAATGCAGGGAGGAGTTTTTTTTCCCAGTTTGGAGAGTCTAGAACCAGGAATTAAGATTAGGAAATGTTTCTTCACTCAAAGGGCAGTTAACCTGCCAAATTCCTGAGCTCAGAAGGCTATGGAAGCCAAATCACTGAATATATTCAAACAAGTGCTAGATACAGTTCTAGATTTTAAAGACATCAAGGAGTATGGAAAAAGCAGAAAAATAGTATTGGGATAGAAAATAAGCCATAATCCAATTTATAGGCAAAGTAGTCTCTATGTTTCTGCGACAGAAATTAAAATGCGAGAAGCAGCACTTTGCACAGCTTTTCAGCAGGCTGCTGAACAGTGTACTTGGACATGTCAGCTGCTATCAGAACAGTCACTGGATTCAAAACATCAACTCTCCTTTCTCTCCACAGATGCTGCCAGATTTGCTGAGAAATTCCAATAATTTTTGTTTTTCTAACATATTTAAATGATCTGTGTTCAGAAGGACTGAACCTTTCCAAAACAAAAAGGCAACATTATATACCAATAGTTGGCAATTATAGCTCACATATTTATTCAGGAGCTAATATGAACAAATTTACATTATAATTAGCATGAACTTGTTTTATACACATACCTTAGCTGATTTTCTATCAGAGATAGGAAGCGAAAGCTTCTCAACTTTCAAATCTTGTTCCTTTGTGGTCCTAGAATTTTTCTGCAACAAGCAAAGGTATAAAATCAATACTGAACATAGAATCAAAGAATCCCTACAGTGCAAGTAGAGGCCATTTGGCCCATTGAGTCTGCACCAAACCTCTGAATAGCATTCCACCTATCTCCATATGTGCACATTTACCATGACTACTCCACCTAATCTATAAATCCCTGGACACTAAACAACAATTTAGCATGGCCAATCCACCCAATCTACACATCTTTGGACTGTGGGAGGAAACTGGAACATCGGCAGTAACCCATGCAAACACAGGGAGAATGTGCAAACTTCATCCTCCTTAAAGCTGGAATCGAACCTGGGTCCCTGGCGCTGTGGGGCAGCATTACTCACCACTGTGTCACCCATACAATTCTTTGTTTACCCTGTTAAGGAAATGGTTCTCAAGTTTTTTGGAATCCAAACAAAGTAAGTCACAGCCTTCTACAACCAGTCAACTTACAAATATTAGCTCAAAGTTGCCATATAAAATGTAAACTCAAAATTATTGGTATTGTCAATCTCCTGTGTTTGTATTTCCAATGTACACCCTAATCCATTTTCCTTCAGGGTTCTGAGGAAGAGTTATATTGGACTTGTAACATTAACCCTGCTTCTCTCACACAGACACTGCCAGACCTATGGAGTCTATCCAGAGCCTTCTGTTTTATTTAAAATGGTAGCATCTGCAGTATGTTGCTTTGATTTGATGGTAGCCTCATCTATCACAGTCACTGCACTTAAGTGTGCCACGTGGCCCTGCTATAAAGGGCCTAAAAAGTCTACACGCTTTGACATTGGACATCAGTAGAAAAGAGGAGACAATAAATTCTAGCATTGAATAATTAGAGTATGAATTAGAATAGTGGCAGTCCAATTTGAGAATGTGTGTTGTTCAGTGACTTGGTTTTCATACACTGGGGCTAGAATATTGAAGCATACATGACATTTAAGAAGAACATGACCTCCAAGATGGAGGTGTGGCTTGGTTCAAGAAATCAGCCGGTAGAAGCAGTTTGCATATCGCAGTGTGACATCATAAACTTCAGAACTTTAATAGGTTCATGGATTTAAAGAATCACCCATAACTCTCCCTGGAATTAATTGTTTCAACATAAAAGAGACAAGGACAAACTGTTATAAAGGAATTTAGCAACCTTCTAATTAACCAACCCTGGGAAGAAGGAATCAATACAACATAAACAAGCCGTTTCCTGGGAAGTGCAGTTAACACTGCTTGATAAGCTACTGTCATGTGACAAACGGGCAATTAAGACTGCCTGCTGAAGGAATATCCTGAAGTAAAGGGGTTAATTGCAGGACAGACTGTTTCAAACAGATAGTTAATATCAAAAAATTAATACCAAGGAACAGGCAAGGTACTTCTGATGAGAAGGCTACAAACTTGAAGTCTCTGAAAGAGTAATCAATGTTGGAGATGAAAAAAAACATAATAGAATCAACAATAATGTCACACCATAAACTTGAGAGAAAATTGTGTACGAATCATGCACCAGATCAAATCAGCAGCAGAACTTCGAAGAACAACAATGCACAAGGATCAAACCCTGGCCATATCCAGAAACAGACATTGTTGGTTGCAATCTTATCTAATTTCCACCACCAATCGGGCAATAGCCAAGTTGGATTGTGAGGCTTAACTTGCTTACTTCAATGGTCTTATTTTTGGTGCTACATGCAATAACATTTAAATCATTGTTCCAGTACTTAATTATGTGAGATTTCTAAATAAGTAGCTGAATTAAAGGTAACTTGTGGTGATTTATCCACAACGGAAGAGAAACAGTAAAAGCTAGAAGAGGTATATAGGCCAACTGACAGTAAATATATGATAGGATGGAATAGAAATCATGGGAGTCTCTAATCTCCATATAAACTGAAAAAAGGCAGCCTAGATGAAGAGTCCATAGAACGTTTCACGATAGTTTCTTAGAACAGTGCACTTTGGACCAACCAGAAAGCAGGATGTATTAGACCTGGTATTATACAAGATGGAATTAGTGACTTCATTGTGAAGGCACCTCTTGGTAGCAATAACCAAAATCTGATTTAATTTTACATTCAGTTTGAAGAATAGGTCCAAAGCTGTACTTTAAATAAAATAAGGGCAATTACGAAGATATGTAAGCCATGTTAGCTGAAGAGAATTTGCAAACTGGATGAAGAGATAGATAGATCAATGGATAGGCAGCGGCTGACATTTAAAAAGGCTGTTTCAAAATACACAGAACAAATACATTCCAATGAGAAAGTAAAATTCCAAGGGGATAATCTAGCAGCCTTGGTTAACTGAAAAGGTTAAAGATGGTATCAAATGCAAGAAATAATATATAACTACATGAAGATGGATAGCAGGTGTTGGGGAGATTTCACTGGGGTGTTTAATGTAGGGCTAGGGAGGGTGACACGAGTTCTGCAACAGACACTTCTAGTTCCAGCCCTGAAATGGTTAACAACAGCCAAGCGAGCTGCTGCTGGTGACTGCATGACTACCTGGCTGGAGCTTGTAAGGGATATGCATAATGTTAATTAAATCTTGGAGCCTGTAAATACCAGCCAGTATCAATTGCCCCATCGAAACTCGGGATTAATAAAGAAACCGATCGGAATCTGTAACTGTTAGACAAGTGTGAATTGCTCTATCGGAACCTATAACAATTGAGTGTGAATGGCGCGAACTGACCGGGGACTCCAGGCAGCGCGAAATATAATTGTGTCAAGTTTGAACGAGAAGGGAGAACGCCTTCTCCAACGAATGCATGCTTGTAGATTCGTTGTACCAGTTAAGATTCTGTGAATAAACGGCTGTCTGCGTCTAACCATAGTTGCCAGTGTGAGTCTCTCCTTCCGAAAGAACACGCAAAGACGGGACCCCGCGGGTCCGTCTTAACACAGGTCAGAAGATTAGACAGAATATAAAAAACAGCAAAAGACAAGGAAAAATTAGAGTATAATACAAAACTAGAGAGGAATAGCAAAACAGATAGTAGATACATATTCAAAAGAGACAACAAAGTAAGCATCGGTCCTATAGAAAGTGAATCTGCGGAATTAATAATAGCCAACAAGATAATGAACATGTAGATGAATTGATAAGAGAGTTCTGATCACAGAATAGACAAATACCATCCCAGAAAGAGCTATAAATGAGGTAATAGAGGAGAGGGAAGAACTCAGGACAATTAAATCACCACACAGGGAGTACTGAGCAAATGTTCGGAGCTGCGAGCTGAAAAGTGCCGGGGCCCTGATGGATTTCATAAAAACGTATGATTTAGGAGGAAACGCAGACCATTCAAACCCTCAAGCCTGCTCCACCATTAAACTGGATCATGGCTGATCTGTTAGCGTTACAGAGCAATACAACACAGAAATTGATCCTTCTGTCCAACTCAATCGCACTGACCAGACACCCCAATCTGGGCTTTTGCCCGAAACGTCGATTTTGCTGCTCCTCGGATGCTGCCTGAACTGCTGTGCTCTTCCAGCACCCTAATCCAAAATCTGGTTTCCAGCATCTGCAGTCATTGTTTTTACCCCAATCTGGCCTAGTCCAATTTGCCAGAATTTGGCCAAATTTGGCCCAAATCCTTCTCAACCTTTCCTAATCATATACCCATCAAGAAGACTTAAATGTTGTCAGTGTACCCGCCTCCACCATTTCCTCTAGCAGCTCGTTCCATATACACACACACCACCCATCCATGGACTCCATTTATACTTCTGATTGCCGCAGAGAAGCTGCCAACAACATGAAAGATCTCTCCTACACCGGTAACCTACACCGGTAATGCTCTCCTACAATCTCTTCTGTCAGTGAGAAGATACAGAAAGTTGAACACACGCAACAAGAGGTTCAACAACAGCTTCTTTCTTGCCATTATTAGACTGATGAATGGACTCTCGCTTCAAATAATGTTTATCTTACTATGCACACCTCCTGTGCGGTGTAACCTTATACCTTGCTCAGTCTAAGCACTTTTTGATCTTTATGTCCTTGTTTGCGATGATCTGCCTGTACTGCTCACAAAACAAAGCTTTTCACTATATTTAGGTACACGTGACTACAATAAATCAAATCAAACCAAACCCCCTGCCTGGAAACATTACCCCTCAGATCCTTTTAATTCCTTCCCTTCTCACCCTAAACCTATGACCTCTAGTTTTGGATACCCCCAACCTCGGAAAATGATCATGGCTATGCCCCTCATGAATAAACCTCCATAAGGTCACCCCTCAGCCTCGGACGCTGCAGGGAAAAAAAGCCCTAGTCTATTCAGCCTCTCCCAAAAACTCAGATCTTCCAGTCCCAGCAACATCCTAAATCTTTTCTGCACCCTCTCAAATTTAACAGCATTCTTCCTATAGAAAGGCGACCAGAATCGTATGCAGTATTCTAAACATAGCCTCACTAATGTCCTGTGAAAGCACAATAAGACACTCAAATTCTACTGGTCACAGGCCTCCAGCCTAAAACACTACCACCACCCACTATCTGCTTCCTTCAAGCCAATTTTGTATCCAATTGGTTAGTGCCTCCTGATCCCATGGGATTTAACATTACTAACCAGTCTGCCATACAGGATCTTGCCAAACACTTTGCTGAAGTTACCTACATATGCTAGTGAAAGTAGGAATTGAGGGAACAGTCTCCCTCTTTATTCTTTTTCCTTTAACATACATATAGAATCTCTTTGTATTCTCCTTAAATCTACTTGCCAAAGCGATCTCATGTCCCCTTTTTGCCCTCCTGATTTCCCTGAGTATAAAGAAAAGTAAGATGGATTATAAGGAAAAACTAGCTCAGAATATAAAGACATATATTAAAAGTTTCTATAAATACATAAAACAAGAAAGAGCAGCTAAAGTAAACATTGGTTCTTTAGACGATGAGAAGGGGACTTAGTAGTGGGCCAGGAGGTGTTGGCAAAGGCATTGAATAGGTATTTTGAGTCGGTTTTCACAGTGGAGGACACGAATAACATGCCAATAATTGACAGAGACGGAATTAGGTGAGGACCTGGAAACAATCATTATCTTGAAAGTAGTAGTAATTAGGCAAGCTAATGGAGCTAAGGTTAGACAAGTCTCCTGGCCCCGAAGGAATACATCCCAGTATGCGAAAAGAGTTGGTGGGAGAAATAGCAAATGCACTTGTGGTAATTTTCTAAAATTCACTGGACTCTGGGGCAGTTCCAGCAGAATGGAAAACAGCAAATGTGATGCCACTGTTTTAAAAGCGAGGTAGACAAAAGACGAGGATAGACCAGTTAGCTTAACTTCTGTAGTGGGGAAAAGGTTTGAGTTTATTATCAAGGGAGAAGTAGCAAGGCACCTAGATAGAAATTGTCTTGTAGGGCAGACACAGCATGGGTTCATGAAGGACAGTTCATGCTTAACTAATTTTTTGGAATTCTATGAAGACATTACGAAGAGATTGGACAACCGGGACATTGTAGATGTGGTGTATCTGGATTTCCAAAAGGCATTCGACAAGGTGCTGCACAAAAGGCTACTGCATAAGATAAAAATGCAAGGCATTACCGGCAATGTATTAGCATGGATAGAGAATTGGTTAACCAACAGGAAGCAAAAAGTGGGAATAAATGAGTGCTATTCTGGTTGGCAATCTGACTAATGGTGTGCCTCAGGGATCAGTGTTGGGATTGCAATTTCCACAACTTATATTAGATGATTTGGAGTTAGGGACCACGTGTAGTGTGTCAAAGTTTGCAGATGAGACGAAGATGAGTGGTAGAGCAAAGTGTGCAGAGGACTATGAAACTTTGCAAAGGGATATCGACAGTTTAAGTGAGTGGGCAAAGTCTGGTAGATGGAGTACAATGTTAATAAATGTGAAGTCATCCACTTCAGTAGGAATAACAGTGAAAAGGACAATTACTTGAATAGTAAGAAATTGCAGCATGCTGCCTTGCAGAGGCACCTGGCTTGCTTTGAGCATGAAATTACAGAAGGTTGGGCTGCAGGTGCAACAGATAATTAGGAAGGCAAATGGAATTTTGTCCTTCATTGCTAAAGGGGTTGAGTTTAAAAACAGAGATGTTATTTTGCAGCTGTACAGGGCAATGGTGAAGCCACACCTGGAGTACTTTGCGCAGTTTTGGTCTCCTTACTTGAGAAAGGATGTACAGGCACTAGAAGGGTGCAGAGGTGATTCACTAGGTTGATTTCAGAATTGAGGGGATTGGCATATGAGGACTGAATGAGTAGACTGGGATTATATTGATTGGAATTTAGAAGAATGTGGGGGGAATCTTATAGAAACATATAAAATTATGAAGGGAATAGATAAGATAGAAGTAGAAAGGATGTTTCCACTGGTGGATGAAACTAGGTCAAGAGGGCATAGCCTCAAAATTAGGGGGAGCAGGTTTAGGATTGAATTGAGAAGGAACTTCTTCACCCAGAGGGTTGTGAATCTATGGAACTCCCTGGCCAGTGAAGTGGCTGAGGCTTCCTCAGTAAATGTATACTCCTGCTGCCATTATATTCCTCTAAGGACTTGGTCAACCCCAGTTATTGATACCTGATATATGTCCTCTACTTTATCTTTACTAGAGCCTCAATTTCTCAAGCCATCGAGCATTTAGTACACCTACAAGCCTTGCCCTTCACACTAACAGGAACATTCAGTCTCTGAACTTTCAATACTTCATTTTTAAAGACCTCCAACTTCCTAACCGACCCCCTACCTGTAAATAACATACCCTCTCCCCCACCCAATCAATTTCTGAAAGCTGAAATAACTGCAGATATTGTAAATCAGCATCTGTGAAGAGAAATCAGAGTTAACAGTTCAGGTCTGGTGAGTTCCAAGGAAGGGTCACTGGACCAAAAACGTGAACTCCGATTTAACTTCTCTAATTAGACTCGACAGTTTTGGATTTCTTGTTATTTTCATTAGAAACTCAGCAACGCAACTCTTATACTTGTCTTGTCATTCCAGTTATTTGCTTTGTCTCCAGCACCACCTTACTTTTTTTTGGTAATGATCTCTCTGCCTCAATTAATTGGATTATAGATCATCCCCTTCACTTATTATTTGGCTGTTGACACTTTACTCACACCATCTGATACTTTTCATCACCCGCAGAGACTTATTTTTCAACACTTCACTCAACATTTGTATGATCTTTTGATCTCTCTGCCCATAAATTGTGAGCCTGTGTTTTTCTGCACTTCACCTGACAAAGGAGCAGTGCTCCAAAAGCTTTTGATTTCAAATAAACCTGTTAAATGAAAGCCTGATGTTGAGAGACTTCTGGCAATGAAGATAGGAGCAAAAGTAGGCTACTCAACCCCTCAAGGCTGCTCCATTTATTATGATTATGGCTGATCATGCTCAATACCCTAATCCCACACTCCCCTATACCCAATCCCTTTAGCCACACAAATCATACCAACCTTCTTCATTAAAACACAATGTTTTGGTCGTGAATTCCACAAGCTCACCACTCTGAGTAAAGAAATTTCTCACCTCAGTCCTAAAAGGTTTACCCCTTCGCCTTAAACTATGACCCTTGGTTCTGGACTCCACAACCATCAGGAACATTCTTCCTGCATTTAACCTGTCTAGTCCTGTTAGACTTTTATTAGTTTCTGTGAGGTAGAATACAGAACAATACAGCACAGTAGAGCTCCTTTGGCCCACGATGTTGTGCCAACCTTTTACCCTTTTCGAAAATCAAACTAACCGACATGCCCTTCATTTTACTATTTTCCATGTGCCTATCCAAGAGTCACTTACATGTCCCTAATGTATCTGAGGAGAAAGTGAGGTCTGCAGATGCTGGAGATCAGAGCTGGAAATGTGTTGCTGGAAAAGCGCAGCAGGTCAGGCAGCATCCAGGGAACAGGAGAATCGACGTTTCGGGCATAAGCCCTTCTTCAGGAATCCTGAAGAAGGTCAGTGAGTCCCTGCTTTTCCAGCAACACATTTCCAGCCCTAATGTATCTGACTCTACTACCACTACTGACAGTGCATTCCACGCACCCACCACTCTCTATGTAAAGAACCTACCTCTGACATCTCCCCTAAACCTTCCTCCAATCACCTTAATTTGTGCCCCTTATGATAGCCATTTCTGCCCTGTAAAAAAGTCTCTGACTATTCACTCTATCTATGCCTCTCTTTAGCTTGTTCACCTCTATCAAGTCACCTCTCATCTTCTTCACTCCAATGAGAAAAGCCTAAACTCCAAAACCCTTTCTTCATAAGACATGCCCTCCAGTCCAGGCAGCATCCTGGTAAATCTCCTCTGCACCCTCTCTAAAGCCTCCACACCATTTGAAAAGGAGGCAACTAGAACTGAACACAATATTCCAAATGTGGTCCAACCAGGGCTCTATAAAGCTGCAGCATTACCTTCCAGTTCTTAAACTCAATCACCCTGCTAAATGAAAGCCAATACACCATATGCCTTCTTAACAATCCTATCAACTTGGGTAGCAACTTTGAGGGATCTATGGACATGGTCCCCAAGATCCCTCTGTTCCTTCACACTGTCAAGAATCCTGCCTTCAATCCTGTATTCTGCATTTAAATTTGACCTTCCAAAATGAATCACTTCACACTTTTCCAGATTGAACCCCATCTGCCACCTATCTGCCTAGTTCTACATTTTGTCAATGTCAAAGAATTCAATAAGACCTGCCCCCTACAAAGCCATGCTGACTATTTCTAATCAAACTATGGTTTTCCAAGTAATCATAAATCCAGCCTTTCATTGAATCCCTACAGTGTAGAAACAGGCCATTTGGCCCAACAAGTCCACACCAACCCTCTGAAGGTAACCCACCCAGACTCATTCCTTTACCCTATTGCTCTACATGTCCCCTGACTAATGCACTTAACCTACACAACCCTGGACACAATGGGCAATTTAGCCTGACCAATTCACATAACCTGCACATCTTTGGACTATGGGAGGAAACCCATACAGACACAGGGAAAAATATGCAAACTCCACAGTCGCCCAAGGCTGGATTCGAACCTGGGTCCCTGGCACTGTGAGGCAGCAGTACTCACCACTGAGCCACCATGTCTCTCAGATTCCACCCCCCTCATCCTTCTAAACTCCAACAAATACAATCCCAAACAACTCAATCTCTCCTCATATGTCAGGACTGCCATCACAAAAAGATACTGACTCTTCTCAATTATCTTTAATTTTACCAAGTGCGCATTTATAACCTCCTTAACTAACAATTCTAACGCCTTTCCCGCAACAAACATCAAGTTAACTACCCTACAGCTTCTGCCTCCCTCCCTTCATGCAGCTTTTCAGTCTGATAGAACCTTTCCAGAGTCTAAGGAATCTTGGAAATTTAACACCAACATATCCACAATCTCATTAGCCACCTTTTTCAAATCCAAGCATAAAGTCTATTCGGACCCAGAGAAATCAACTCTCAGTTCCATCAAGTTACTCAGCACTACTTCCCTAATATTGGTAATGTTACCAAGCTTGTTTCTTCTTTCAAAGATCAGACTTACAGGCATTACTGGAATGATTTTGTATCTTCTACGGTGAAGACAGAGCAAAATATTTATTCATTACAACCACCATTTATTTATTTACTATTAACTCTCTATCCTCACACTCTAGAGCATTAACACTCATTTTCCTTATGTTTTTCCCTTTTTAATTAAACAGCAGATATTCTTATCTGCATTTTCATTTCTAAGTCTCTCTCTCTCTCTCTTTAGCTCCAATTTGTTTGGCCTGATTGATCTTTTAATGATTCTTTGCCATTCTTTGTATTCTAACCAATCATCTGACATGCCAATAATCTCTGCACAATTATATGACTTTCCTCAATTTTGATGCTCCCCTTAACTTTTTTTCTTTTCCAAATTAAATCACAATAGTGGGCCCTCCCTTTGGAATTTTTCTTTAGAATAAGAATGTACTCAAAATAAATATAACACTTCAATAACACACAGCAGTGAGACCAGTGTACTGTATACAGTACTGATCTAATTTCTGGCAAGTTGAAAATGCAACTGATAGCATTTCAGAAAAAGTATATAGGCTAATACCTCAATCGTCTTACAAGGAAAGGTTGGACGGTGTAGGCTTGCATTCACTGCTGTTTAGAAGAGTAAGATGCAACTTGATTGAAATGTACAATATCCCAACAGTTTGTGAAAGAGTTATGTGGAAAGGATATGTTCTGTTATGGGAGAATCCAGAATCCAAGTTCACATTTTCAGAATAAGGTGCCACCAATTTAAGAAATAGATAAGGAGGCATGTCTTGCTCAGAGCTGTGAATCTTTGGAATTCTTGCCCCAAAGGTCAATGGAGGAGATTCTTTGAATATTTTTAAGACAGAGACCAATTCTTTTGATAGGGGAAAGATTATCCAATATAGGCAGAAATATATAGTAATCATGTCAGTGATGTTCTGATTGAATGGTGTAGCAAGCTGAAAGGACCAAGTGGCCCACTCCTGCCCATAGTTCGTATGTTTGTTTAGACGTTCGGTCAATGGGAGAATAAAACAGAGGGAAGAAAAGTGAATTTCAATACTAAAATCCAATAAATCGATGGGCAAAATATTCATGGAATCTCTAGCTCAGTTGTGAATCTCTTCTTTCTGCTTCACATCCACTGCATCTCTCCTCCCAAAAGCCTACAGACAATCAACATCTAGTTTCTAGTGAAAAATAGGAGTTACAAGATGTATAGGCATTTTTTATAAACAATTTTTATAAACCACCTTGTTAAAATATGGAAAATGATGAAAAGAAAGCATTTTACATCTTTATAGATTTATTTGTCCTCACATTGGTACTGGCAAAGTAAAATCATAGCAAGACTCTACCTCTGCCATGTAGCGTCTGTAATCTTGTCGCAGTTCCTCCTTCAGTTTCTGTTTCTTCAAATCATATTCTAACCCAAGTGGCAGGCTTAACCCATAGTTTTCTTCTGAAAAGTGAGCATTTTTTTTAAAAAAGATATGATTTTAGTAATCATATTATTGCATCTTAACGAATACTTCATATTTGTAGGTAAACTGAGTATGTCAGACTGTTGCCTTGTGGAAGATGGGGAAATACATTGTGGGTTTTCGTGAGTGGTCTGAACAGAGCAAAAATATTAAATCAGATTTGAGGTAATTGGTGAGATGAAGAGCAAGACAGCTTTATATAGGATAGTGTTTATTAATTACTCAGTCTTACAACTCCTTCCCCACATTAGTTCAACCTGATCCCCCTTTATCATTTAACTAGTCAACTAATTAATAAATTAATCCCAATAATCTGTTATAACAACAAAAACTACCCAACTGTCTGATGTATTGAGAGAATGATGGCACAGATTGAAGGTAACAAAGTACTGGAGAAACTCAGCAGGTTTGGCAATATCTGCAGAGAGAAACACAGTTAAAATTGACCCTGTCATTAACGGTTTTCCTCTCTACAGATCGTGCTGACACAAGTTTCTCCAGCACTTCCTGTTTTGGTTTCAGATTTCCCAACATTGCAGTTTTGTTTCTATTTACAGATTATAAGGTAATTGGCAAAACAGTAAATTAACACTTAAGGAAAGCATTTTTTTCACACAGCAAGTGACTGGAATCTGAAATACACAGCCTTGGTGTGTGCAGGAAGCAGGTTCAATCAAGCCATTCAAAAGGAAATCAGATTAATATCTGAAAAGAAGAATGTGTAGAGCTATGGCAAGAAGGCTGGTGAATAGGCAAACTATGTTAACTGTGTTCATTCCTCTTTTTGTGCTGTAACAATGCTTTTGTGCAAAATAACAAACCTAAAGATTTCAGAATACCTTTATAAATAATAGACTTCAGGATTGAAACTGTATTCAAATAAAAGTAAACAACTATTCAATGAAAAGTACACAAAATGTTATGTTATTAACTCAATCTACAATAGGCTATTAAATCCAAAAAATTAATTATATAAAGAAAATGGAGTTTTAGTGCAACGATCAACAGCAGCATAGACTAATTCAAATATATATTTGGTTTCTGTGTTGTAATTTCAGTGAAATACTAATTAACCATTTAATTGTATTGAATCAGATTACATTGAAGTAGCTTACACACACAGTTTAAAATGGTATCTGAATAACAACTGGAAGTTCTGTCTGGGAATTCCTATTCAGAGCAACTCAGTCAAACAGCAGAGCAACATTTACCCAGTAGGCCACGAAGCAGCGAGAAGAGTTATTTTAATACTAACATTTTACATGCTATCACCTACACTGTACCTTCAGATCTGCCAGCTTGTAGATTTTCTTTCACAGAATGAATACCTGCAAAGATATTTCCTTTAGCTATGGTATCTGCAGTTTGATCGGTCTTATTGGATGGCTGTGCAGAATTTATCTGGGAAAAAAAAGGACAAGTTAAAAAAGAGTTTGAGACTGTTCCAGTTGATGTATCAGGCAGGCAATGTAAATTGTATATTAATTGTGTTCAATTGTATGCAAATGGAGGACAATAACTGGGGAGTCACTTTTGCTCCTATAAATCGGACTCAAGCTGTTGTAATGCAATTAAAGACATAAGTGAATAAAAATTGGACATTCAATTCTTCACTGCCAGGCTTTTTGAAACATGCTAGCAGAGAATAGCTGCACAGCTATGAAGATTGAAACAAAAAAAAATTAGATGTGAAACTAAAATCCTAGCAGCCATTGTAGTAAATAGCTGAAAGCAAGCTTGAACGTTCAAGTATAACCCGGTCTAGACTATATGTGACACCACACAAACAGCAATGTGATTTTGACTCTCATCTGCCTCTAAAGTGGTTTGGAAAAAAGAATACAAGCATGGACTACTTTCTAAACGGTGAGAAAATTCATAACGCCAAAGTACAAAGGGATCTGGGAGTGCTAGTCGAGGATTCTCTAAAGGTAAACATGCAGGTTGAATCCATGCTTAAGAAAGCAAATGCAATGTTGTCACTTATCTCAAAAGGGTTGGAATATAAAAGCAGCGATATGCTACTGAGACTTTATAAAGCTCTGGTTAGGCCCCATTTGGAGTACTGTGTCCAGTTTTGGGCCCCACACTTCAGGAGGGTCATACTGGCACTGGAGCGTGTCCAGCGGAGATTCACACGGATGATCCCTGGAATGGTAGGTCTAACATACGAGGAATGGCTGAGGATCCTGGGATTGTACTCATTGGAGTTTAGAAGGTTAAGGGGAGATCTAATAGAAACTTACAAGATAATATATGGCTTGGAAAGGGTGGACGCTAGGAAACTGTTTCTGTTAGGCGAGGAGACTAGGACCCATGGACACAGCCTTAGAATTAGAGGGGGTAAATTCAGAACAGAAATGCGGAGACATTTCTTCAGCCAGAGAGTGGTGGGCCTGTGGAATTCATTGCCGCAGAGTGCAGTGGAGGCTAGGACGCTAAATGTCTTCAAGGCAGAGATTGATAAATTCTTGATGTCACAAGGAATTAAGGGCTACGGGAAGAATGCGGGTAAGTGGAGTTGAAATGCCCATCAGCCATGATTGAATGGCAGGGTAGACTCAATGGGCCGAATGGCCTTACTTCCACTCCTCTGTCTTATGGTCTTAAACTTCAAATCTGACAATGACAACATACTGAAATCACCAAGAATTTTATTTACAAAACTCATGCTAACTATTGTAAGCACTGATACAATCTCTAGCAAATTATCTACGCTGTTGAGTAAACCGGGTGTAAAAAGACAACAATGGAGTGTGAAATCAATTACATTTGGATAAATAGGGGCATTAAAGTCACATCCATAGGTAATCCTAAGAATACAAAACTCGTCATTTTTCGAGATGCTTCACACAGATCCTGATGTGTATTCGCGCGCACCTGATTTCATAACAACTCCAATCGGAAATGTTGCTCTTCAGCTTGAAGGCCACAAAAATAAAATTGTTTTTTTGAAAAGAACTGACTCTTGTGGAAGTAGTGTATATGGGATTCTACTTCACAAAAAATGTCCAAAAAAAACAAAGATAGTATACCTATTGAATTTTATGTAGATATTTACTCTGGGATCATGTACACTCTGTGAAAAATGAGAGCAAGGAAAGATTACAAACTGACTTTACGGGCTTGAAAAAAAAACTTAAAGGAAATTGCAAATTAAAATCAAGTTATCACTTACCAAATTGTTCATGCATTTTTTGTTAACTGTTAGGAAGTACCAAGGAGTGATATCACAAGTGTATAGAATATGAAAGTCTTAAACTTCCCTAATTTTGAAATTGATTTGTACATGGAACATCAGGCACACCATTTATTTTAAGAGGAGATGGTGGTGTCATGGTAATGGTCATGGTAATGTCGCTGGATTAGTATTCCAGAAGCACCAATTAATTCTCTGGAGGAATGAGTTCACATGTTACAATGGCAGCTAGTGAAATTTGAATTCCATTAATAAAGAAATCTACAATTGAAAGCTGGACTCAGTAATACACACTTCAAAATTATCATCAGTTGTTGTAAAAATACATCTCGTTCACTATGGCCTTTTATGGAAGGATATCTGCTATCCTCACTTGCCACTCCATCAGCCTCCAAATCCAAAAGATTATAAACCACCATTTCAGTCACGTCCATCACCATTATTTCAAATAATAATGTCATCAACCTGTGCACCCTTCCATAATCCCACCTTTTCCATCTCCACAACCGTTGCACTGTCCCATCTCTGCTGTCTCGAGCACAGGAACACCTACATCCACTCACTACCACTGATGCAACTCATCTCACCCTTACAGCTTTTTTTAATCCTCAAAGAATAGATAGCAAGAAACTAGCATATTCTTATCATTATTTTTAATATGTACCCTAAGAGGTCCATTTGCTTTGAAAATGCAATTTACATACGTACGAACATATAAATTAGGAGAGGCAATAAGCACTCAGCTCCTCAAGTCTGCTCAGCATTCAATAAGATCATTGCTGATCTGATTGTGACCACAACTCCAAATTATGATCTACCCCGATAACCTATGACTCCCTTATTGGTTAACATTTATCTATCTCTACTTTAAACATATTCAATAACCCTGTCTCTATCACCTCTTGGCGTACAGAGTTCCAATTATTCTCAATCCTCAAAAAATTCTACTCATCTCCATACTTCACTTTATTTTTAAATTGTGTCCCCTAGTTTTAATTTTCCCCTAAAAGGGGAAATCTCCTTTCAACACTCACGCTGTCTACACTTAAGAGTCATAGGGATGTACAGCAAGGAAACAGACGCTTCAGTCAGACTCATCCACGCCAACCAGATATCCCAAACTATTCTAGTCCCATTTGCCAGAACCTGGCCCAAATCCCTCCAAAACCTTCCTATTCATATACCCATCCAGATGCCTTTTAAATGTTGCAATTGTACCAGCCTCCGCCACATCCTTTGGCAGCTCATTCCATACACACACACCCACTGTGTGAAAAAGTTGCCCCTTTTATCTTTCCCCTTTCACCCTATACCTATGCCCTCCAGTTCTGGACTCCCCCACCTTGCCGATTTACCCTATCCATGCCCTTCATGATTTTATAAACTTCTATAAGACATCCCTCAGCCTCCAGTGCTCCAGCGAAAACAGCCCCAGCCTATTCAACCTTTCCCTACAGCTCAAATCTTCCAACTTGACTTTGCGTTCATTCATATAATCAAATTAAACTAAGTGTGTACAAATATTTTTTAAAAAAATCAACTTACTCTCATCTCCATGTATGGTGGGTCATGATCTAATTTAATTTTATCTTGTGCTAACTTGGCCTTCTGTTCTTCAAGGAACCTTTCCAGCTCATCTGCCATTGTCAGCAAAATACCTTTAAAATATTCAATTTTATGAATTAGAACATTGGCTCGATGACTAAGCACAGTTCAGCTAAAGAGGAAGTAAGTTTTATCTGAATTTCAGCTACTCAGATTACAGTCTATATGGTAAAATAATCAATTGGCCACCAAAATTATAAACAACATAATTCTGCCTCAGACAAAAGCTGTTGGGAGAGAATGGAGCCAGCAGCAAAGTTATGCAGCTTGTGACAACCTTCCGAGTGCCTTGTTGGAGGATACTGCAACTAATCCAAGTTTGGATGTCAGACATTAATTACAATACAGAGATGTTAATCAGAGCAGTGGACAGCAAATTAATAAATTTATCCCCTTTAAAACTTTACATTAAAAATGACATGCAGCCTAACTACATATAGCTAGCTTTGTCCTACATCTCTATGTCTTTGATAATCTTAAAAAGGTGTTTGATAGACTAT
>NC_057713.1:131936448-131943849 GCF_004010195.1 Chiloscyllium plagiosum
AGTGCAATGCTTTCAAAAATGAGATTGAATTTGAAATTTGGCCTTTGAGTGGAAGCGAGGAAGGGGACAACAGTCATCATGAATATCTGGTCACTGATTGATATAGAATAGATGGTCAGCCCCCAAATTAAAATATATCAATAGGTACAGATGGGGTGAGAGGGTACAAGAAAGAGCAGAGGAAATGAGTCAAACTCGAGGTAACATCAGGAGTTCCTCTCTGTCAGCCTGAAAGAAGAAAAACAGCTGCCAAAGACTACCACAAAAGACTGCAAGACATCTGGGACACAGGTAACAACAATGACTGCAGATGCTGAAAACCAGATTCTGGATTAGTGGTGCTGGAAGAGCACAGCAGTTCAGGCAGCATCCAAGGAGCTTCGAAATCGACGTTTCGGGCAAAAGCCCTTCATCAGGAATACAGCCTGTCTTTCTGTATTCCTGATGAAAGGCTTTTGCCCGAAACGTCGATTTCGAAGCTCCTTGGATGCTGCCTGAACTGCTGTGCTCTTCCAGCACCACTAATCTGGGACACAGGGGCCAACTGGCTTACACTTCTCCATTGGAAAGAACAGTGTAAATCGGTGAAGCATTCTTATCTATCACCAGTCATGCATTTCCTTTCTTAATCTAATTAAACTATTGTATCATTTCTAAACTGCTGTTTCTCAATAAACCACCAGAAAATATCTACAATCATCGACTGCCTTTATTAGGCAACAGAGACTGCAAGCACCCACCCCCATTAAAATCCACAATAGGGATAAGTTGGCCTTTTTCATTTTTCCATGTCCTTTGCAGCCTTCAACATGTCATCGATGATAATTATGAATGTCTCACCTCCAATTCTCTCCTTCAAACCACCGCCAAACCTTAAACAGAACATTGTTTGCCTGAAACTACCCAGCCTTCAGAACAACACAAGACAACACTGCCATGGCAACCTCAGCAAGACATGTCAGATCATCGACATGGATACTACTATCACATGTGAGAATACCACCCACCACGCACATGGCAGATACCCCTGTGACTCAGCCAATGTTGTCTCTCTCCTGTTGCAGGCAAGGGTGCCCTGAGACATGATATACTGGCAAGAGTATGCAGACGCTACAACAATGGATGACTGGATATCGCATAATTGCCAGACAGGAACGTTCCCTCCCAGTCGAGGAACACTTCAGAGGTCAAGGACATTGAGCTGCCGATCTTCAGAGTAAGTGTCTTACAAGGCGGATTTCTAGATACACAACAATGGCAAATCGCTGAGCAGAAACTGGTAGCCAAGTTCCGCACCCATGAAGATGGTGTCAAATGGGAGACTGGGTTCATGTTGTGCTACATGCGACTCCACCATACTGTTCTATATCTTAAGATCTTCCTTGCTGTCCTCTTTTGACCCCATCGCCTTGATAAATTGTTATGGTCTCTCTACATTAATTAGTTTGTACAGTTTTGGATTACTTATTGTTATGGACTAGACCAGACCACTCAAAACATTCTTAAGCAGGCAGCCCAGACCACAACTTTGCAATTTGTCTCAGTAAGTGTACAGTGAAAATTACCCAGAGTAAGTTAACTAGGTTGACTACCAGGTTTTAAAAACAGACAAAAATTTATTCACAAAATTACACAATGAAATACAAACAACAGAATAAAGAACCCTACTGAACTCAGTCTATCCAAACTAGATTTAGTTATGCTATTCCGAATTACACAATAGTCCCAATAAGCAAACCCCCTTAAAAAAAACAGTAAAAATTGAACAAATACTTACAGTTTGCAATTAGAAGGACAGAAGTTCAGAGAGTTTAGCAACCTGTTTCCACGCAGCTCACTGTTGAACTCCTAACTAGTTCTGGACTGAACTGTTCAACGAGAGCTGACCACTCCCCTTTCAATATACAAGTCACTTCTAAAACATGATTACTTTGGCCTGAAATCTCATCTGTTTACATTTAAACAAAAGACCTCTCAAAATCCGTTTTCATCTCTGTACCAAACTAGTCACCCTGGAGCTGTTTATGATCCCTCTGAAAAAAAACAAGGACACAGTATCCTTTTGAAAAAAGGACCAGCTTTGCAACATTACTACTTTCGTTATACCCTTGGCATGCAACTCTTATATGTATCATGTTATTCCAATTATTTAGTTTGTCTCCAGCGTCACTTTATTTTTAATTTTTTGTAATTATCTCTCTGTCTCACTTAATTGGATTATAGGTCATCTCTTCACTTGTTGTTATTCAGCTATTGACACTTTATTCACACCGTCTAAGTCTCTTAGTCATCTGCAGAGATTTATTATTCAACACTCCACTCACACTAGTTGTATGACCTTTTGAACTCTGCCTATAAATTCTGTATCTGTGCGCTCTTCTTTCTTACTTCACCTGACATTGCACTATGAAAGCTTGTGCTTTCAAATAAACCTGTTGGACTATAACCTGATGTCATGTGGAATGAGGATTTCAGCAACAGGGAAGCTGTGGATGGTGGAATTGAATAGTATTATTAGAGGCAGAAATAGGTGATCTTAGTGATCATGCAGGTGTGGTCAGAAACTCCTACTTCAGATCAAATATGATGATTCAACCACAGATAGTTGTTAGGCAGAAGGATTCAGCTGGTGACTAGGGAATAGAGTTTGTGCCAAGAACCAAAATTCCCTGTAAATCTTTCTTATTGTGCAGGAATTGCATTAAGTGCACACCCATTTAATTTGTTGAGTGTAGCATTGCAATAAATTAACGCAGTCAACTTATGTGTTTTCTGTATGGAAAATTTTAGGTGCTGCACAACCATGTAACTTACACTGAACGAAGAAAGCCAAAACAAAAACAGAAGTTGCTGAAATAGTTCTGAGAAAGGGTCACTGAACCCCAAAACACTTCCTCTTTACAGATGCTAGGAGAAAGTGAAGACTGCAGATGCTGGAGATTAGAGCTGAAAAATGTGTTGCTGGAAAAGTGCAGCAGGTCAGGCGGCATCCAAGGAGCAGGAGAATCAATTGGGACTGAGAAAAGGTGGGGGGAGGGGAAATGAGGAAGCTGGAGAAATCTGCATTCATCCTAGGCCTAGGAACCCCCCAACCACAAGGGATCTTTTCTCAGTCCCAACCCTCGGACTCAGCACTGCCTTCTTGACCTGCAATCCTCTTCCCGACCTATCACCCTCACCTTAACCTCCTTCCACCTATCACATTCTCAACGCCCCTCCCCCAAGTCCCTCCTCCCTACCTTTTATCTTAGCCTGCTTGGCACACCCTCCTCATTCATAAGACCAAAATCTTTATCCTCCTAAAGTGATAACAAGGAGTCAAACCCAAAACAGTGACTACCAATCTATAGTACCACTTGGTCTCTGTCTTACAGCATTTACTGTTTTTATGACAATATAATACATGCCTAATCAAAAATAATACAACTCTCCAAGTCCTGCTTTAGGTGCAAGTAATTTCCATTCAAGATCTTATTTCTAGTTTTCACATCACTATAAAAGCAAAATAATTCTGAGAACAGATTTTCAGAAAAAATAATCCATAAATCTGATGTGAATTGTCTTCCACATAAAACAACTGAATTTGTTTTAAAACAACCAGATTTAGCAGATAAGCAAGTGCTAATATACAAAAAAAAAGTTGGTCTAATTCATTAGGCTGGAAAAGTGAGCTTAAACAGGAACAATTTTGTTTGTTTCATATTTGGTACTTTCTTTTTCTAATTCATAACTGGTCACCCATATTTATGACCAAGACTTTTCCTCCAACTGCCCACTAGTGAAATACTTCTCGTGCCATAATATCAAAAGCTTCACCCATGTCCTTCTCACCTCAGGGGTCATTATTTCTAGCAGGATCCTTGCTAATGTTCCACGGTCCGAAAAGTTCCAACTTCTCCAAAGTTCAACTATCTATATAACCTGTCTTGCACTGAATCCAGCTTGAACATCGATTCCTGATCTTGCTGACCTGCACTACCCTTGCGCATCTGTAACTCTCTGGACCATTCGATTGAGCATTCTGCGCGATTTGGAGCTATTGAGGCTGCATCAGTTAAGGGTGTCAAGGATATGGTGGTTGAATGAAGTTGAGACACAGTTTAACCATGACTGAAATCAACTGGCTCAAGGTAGTGTATGGTTTGGCCCTGTCCCATCAGTGTTTGGGTCCACCTTTCGCCACTGATAGTTCAATACTCGTTCTCTGAAACCTTGTCTAGGATACACGTATCACTGGATTCTAAACGTTCTCGCCACAGATGCTGTCAATCTGCTGAATTTCTCCAGCAATTTCTGTTTTTGTTTGTTTCACTTCGCTCATTCTGGAACTGCAATCTTCCATGCATCTCAACCTGATATCATTGGTAACAGAACCTCCAAACACATTAACGCTAAAATCTTCAACTCTACTGCCCTCCCTATCCAAGGAAATATCCAAACTCCCTCCCCTCCGAGTAAAGTTTACCCTAACCTCACTCTATAGCATAGTGTATTTTCTTTTACCACGTGTTCCGCCCACATCAACACCTATGCCAACTTTGCACAATTGTCCAAAAAGCCCCGTTTAAACAGCTCCGAACATCGAGAAAGGAAGGAGATGGTGGGGGATGGAAAACATAACATAGCTCCACAAAACGGCGTGCTGGTTGTCAAGTAACTTTACTGCACAAACTTAATCTGTACAGCAAACGTCCTCGGCCGATTGACAGGAGCCTCTGCGCAGGACGCTCCCACAAAACGTACTTAATGCGACAGAGAAGTAAGTATCTTCAGCTCCAGACCAAACGAAACATTAAATGTACAGCCTCACGGTTGTCAAGGTGATGTGAAACGCGTATCGCGCGGATAGAGCTCGGCTTTTTCCGAGTTGAAACAACACCGGCCCCGGCAACCGGCGCCCCCACACACAACACAACACAACACCGGCCCCGGCAACGGATGTCCGTCCCCCCCCAACACAACACCACACCGGCCCCGACAACCGGCGCCCCCCCACACACACACAACACCGACCGCAGCAGAGGGAGTCCGTGCTCGCCACCACTGCCGATCAGTACGGTGTCTATCAACCTGAGAGAATCCGGAGGTGGCCAGAAATTGTAAATCGGGAAGCCGTGGGACGGGTACGGACAAGTTTGGGGGGACTGGCTCAAATCCTCCTCTTGGGTAGGGGGTGGGGGCGTTGTGTCAGCAGAATATCAGCGCCTAAAGAGGAGCGAAGTTTACTTACACTCTCAGCCGTCGCTCGCGCCTTGGACTGAAGATTCAAACCAGGCTGCACGAGAGCCTGCCGTTACCAACGGTTCGCCGATTCCTCCGGCTCTGACTCCTCAGGACCTTCATGCATTGCGGCCAGCCCAGCAGCAACCAGCCTGCGGTTACCCGTCCGCTCGCCTAACAGGGGCTTTGGCAATCGGAGGGCCAAGAGTGAACCTTAGTGACACCCGCCTCCCCGTCTGCGTGGTGCTTCCCTCTGGGCCGGATGATCACCCGCTGAAGAACTCGCCGTTTAAAGATTCAGATTCGACGTTTGTATTTGTCTCTGTTCAGTCACATTCCATTCACTTTTATACCTCGTCACTTTTTGTTTTAATTTCCCAATTTTTAATGCTTATTCTATTCGAATTTTGTGCCTGTGTTCCGCAGTCACTGTTAGTTGATTTTTCTCCCCAGCTGTTGGCTTTTTATCTTAAACGACAGCAGAAAATGCTAGAGAAACTCACGAAGTCTGGCAGTCTCAGTAGAGAGATAAATAAAGTTAATAAAACTATCTGTTTTTGTAGTGATAGGAACCAAGGGGTAGGTATGGACTGCTATCCATTGGGGTGCTGTCCAATTCAATACGTCTGTTCTTGGCTGCAGGTGTGTTCTGAACTGGCCCAAAGACTGGGCATCAATGGAGCTCTGTGAGCTATCCACAGCAAAATCGTACTCGAGCACAATTTAAAACCTCATGGCCCAGCATATATGCAATTTAAACCATTACTATCATGCCAAAGGATCAACACTGATTTGATGGTGAGTGCGGGAGGGCATTCCAGGAGCAGCACCAGGCAACCAAAAAATGAGGTCTCAACTTGGTGAAGCTGCTAAACGGCACCACTTGCATGCCAAACATCATAAGCAGAAAGCATTAGATAGAACCGAGCGATCCCACAACCAATGGATGAGATCTAAGCTCTGCAGTCCTGCTACACCCAGTCATGAATGCTGGTGGACAATTAAACAATTCACTGGAGAAGGAGGCTCCACAAGTATCTCTGTCCTTAACAATGGAAGAGCCCAGCACGTCAGTGCAAAAGTTAAGGCGAAAGTGTTCACAATAATCCTGAACCAAAAGTGATGAGTGAATGATCTATCTCAGCCTGCAGCAGAAGTCCCCAGCATCATAGGTGCCAGTCTGCAACCAATTTGATTCTCACGTGATTTCAAAAAATGGGCAGAGGCACTGGATACTGCAAAGACTATGTGGCCCAACAACATTCAAACAACAGTACTGAAGATTTCTGCTCCAGAACTTGCCCCACCCTTATGAAGCTGTTCCAGTACAGCTATAACACTGGCATTTATCCACCAATGTGGAAAATTGCCAAGGTATCTCTTACATACAAAAAGCCGGACAAATCTAACCCAGCCAACTACTTCCCCATTCATCTACTCTCAAACATCATCATAAGTGATGGAAGGTATCATCAACAGTAAATTTGGGTTCTGCCAGGGTCACTCAGTTCCTGACCTGTTTTATAACCTTGGTTCAAAGATGGACAATAGAGAGGGGTGAGAGTGACAGCCCCTTGGCACATAGGAAAATGGTTGTGTTTTTGGGAGGCTAGTCAGCTCCAGGACATCTCTGCAGGAGTTCTTCAGCTTGGTGTCGTGGGTCCACTGCCCTCTCCCCCCCACTCCCAACCATCTTCAGCTGCTTCATAACAACCTTCTCTCCATCATTCAATCAGAAGTAGGGCCGTTAGATGATGACTGCACAATGCTGAGCACTATCCATGATTCTTCAGTTGCAGAAGCAGTCTATGTTCAAGTGCAACAAGATCTGGACAATATTCTGGCTTGTGAATAGAATAAGACCATAAGAGATAGGAGTGGAAGTAAGGCCATTCGGCCCATCGAGTCCACTCCACCATTCAATCATGGCTGATGGGCATTTCAAGGAGAAAGTGAGGACTGCAGACGCATTTCCCCTCCCCCCACCTTGTCTCAGTCAAATCCCTCGAACTCAGCACTGCCTTTCTAACGTGCAATCTTCTTCCTGACCTCTCCACCCCCACCCCACTCTAGCCTATCACCCTCACCTTGACCTCCTTCCACCTATCGCATTTCCAATGCCCCTCCCCCAAGTCCCTCCTCCCTACCTTTTATCTTAGCCTGCTGGACACATTTTCCTCA
>NC_057713.1:131944077-131950650 GCF_004010195.1 Chiloscyllium plagiosum
AGGGTGGGTAATGTTATACCACTTTTTAAGAAAGGTGGGCGAGAGAAAGGAGGTAATTATAGACCAGTTAGTCTGACCTCAGTGGTGGGAAAGATGCTGGAGTCTATTATAAATGATGAAATTACTGCACATCTGGATAGTAGTAACAGGATAGGACAGAGTCAGCATTGATTTATGAAGGGGAAATCATGCTTGACTAATCTTCTTGAATTTTTTGAGGATGTAACTCTGAATTTGGACGAGGGAGATCCAGTAGATGTAGTGTACCTGGACTTTCAGAAAGCATTTGATAAAGTCGCACAGAGGAGGTTAGTGAGTAAAATTAGGGTGCATGGTATTGGGGGCAAAGTACTAGATTGGCTTGAAAATTGGTTGGCAAATAGGAAACAAAGGGCAGTGATAAATGGCTCCATTTCAGAATGGCAGATACCAGTGGGGTACCGCAGGGATCCGTGCTGGGAACACAGCTTTTTTCAATATATGTTAATGATATAGAAGACGGTATCAGCAATAATATTAGCAAATTTGCTGATGATACAAAGCTGGGTGGCAGGGTGAAAAGTGTTGAGGATGTTAGGAGATTACAGGGTGACCTGGACAAGTTCGGTGAGTGGGCAGCTGCATGGCAGATGCAGTTTAATGTGGATAACTGTATGGTTATCAACTTTGGTAGCAAGAACAGGAAGGCAGACTACTACCTCAATGGAATCAATTTATGTAAAGGGGCAGTACAGAGAGATCTGGGTGTTCTTGTACAACAGTCAATGAAGGCAAGCATGCAGGTACAGCGGGTAGTGAAGAAGGCTAATAGCATGCTAGCCTTCATAACAAGAGGAATTGAGTATAGAAGCAAAGAGAATCAAGGGTTATGGAGATAAGGCAGGAACAGGATACTGATTAGGAATGATCAGCCATGATTATATTGAATGGCGGTGTAGGCTCGAAGGGCTGAATGGCCTACTCCTGCACCTATTGTCTATTGTATATTGTCTATTGTCTATTCACAATCCTGACTTGGAAATTTATCACCGTTTTTTCATTGTAACTAGGCCAAAATCCTGGAATTCCCTACCAGCATAGTGAGTCTACCTACAGCAGCTCAAAAAAACAACACACCACGACTTTCTCGAAGGCAACTATGGATGGGCAATAAATGCTGACTAGCCAGCAATGCCTACATCCCACAAGTGAAAAGGAAAAAAAATCTATTCAGACCAATTAATTGAACCACTCCCATTTTTTCTTGATTCCCTGAAAGATGAAATAAATTATCTAACCCAGTTAAGGATATAGCATCCACAACCTTCAACAGCATGAGCTAAAGATTTCCAGATTCACAACCTTTTAAGTGACAAAGTTCTTCTGGTCACAGTCCTAAGTGATCCACTATCTTGAGTCTATACCCGCATGTGCTAGATTCAGCAAGAAGAAACAATGTCTCAGGTTCTATTCTCTTAAGATCCTTCAGAAACTTCAATGTTTAAATGAGATTTCTCATTCTTGTAAACTCCAGAGAAGATAGACCGATTTTGGATAGCAATGCAATCCACCAATTTACCTCCTGGCTTGCCAAAGCCATGTGATCATTACCATTAGGTGCTGACTGCAGACAGCCTCTTGCAGCCAGTTGAAGTAAAGTCACTTTTTAACAGAATGTTGCTTTGAGAGCTCACAATATGTTAACGGAAGTGAGGCTGCATTGGAAGCAGTTCAGAGAAAGTTTACTAGGTTGATTCCTCGGATAAAATGGTTGTCTTTTGAAGAAAAATTCATCTGGTTGGATCTGTACTCAATAGAGTTCAGAAGATTAAGGGATGATCTTATTGAAACATACCGTATATATTTGAGGGGTCTTGACAGAATCAGTGCTGTGTTGATGTTTGTGGGGAATCTAGAATGAGGGACAATGGTTTCCAATTAAGATCTTTTCATTTATGGAGATATTTTTTCTCTCAGATGGCTTTTAATCTGTGGAATTTGCATCCCTAGAGATCACTGGACACTCTTTCACCAAATATAATCAAGGCTGAGTTCGAAAAACTTTTGATCCACAAGAAAGGAAAACGTTATAGTGGAGGCAGGAGTATGGGATTAAGGCCACAATCAGATCAGTTCTGATCTTACTGAATGGCAGAGTAATCTCAAGGGCCCAAATGAGGGCTCACGGGCTCAAATACTGTTCTTCTTCTCTGGGGAAGTGGTGGCATTATGGTAATGTCGCTGGGCTAGTAATCCAGTACTCCAGGCTACTGAAACAAAAACAGAAATTGCTGCTGAAATTCAGCGCGTATGCAGAATCTGTGGGGACATAGCATGGTTAACATTTCAAATCTGGTGACTCTTCATCATAACTGATAGCAACTAGGACCCCAGGCTACTGTTTTGGGGACTTGAGCTCAAATCCTATTGTGGCAGGTAGCGAATTTAGACTCCAATAAAAATGTGGAATTTTTGAATCTGGAATAATGGTGACCAATGGCAAACACTGTTGATTTTCATAGAAACCCGTCTTGTTCACTAATGAATGTCATTTAGGAAGAAAATCCTTACCTGATCTGACAAATGTGGCTCTAAACCCCTTCAACATTAGGTTGAGAAATAAATGTTGACTTACCCAGCAATGTCCACATCCCATTAATGATTAAAAGATCCGACATATTACTGAAGTACAAACATTGTGTAGTTCTGCCTAATCAAAGGAGCACATAATTAACACATGACTGAAAATACTCATATATAAATTATCATTATCTTCAAGTGCTTCCTCAGAATTATTTTCTGACAGAGAGCTCAAGGAACAAAATGGCCTACTCCTGTTTTTTCTTCATGTATTTTTGCCTGTGTCATTTCAAGGACTCCTCTCTTTTCACCACGAAAAGTTCCCAATATATCATATTTTGCAAAACTAAATTACTTGTGTGACTAGAGGCAGGTGTCCAGTGTCATTCCACAGGCATCAGTGCTGGGGCCCATATTTTTGTGATATTCATAAATGGTGTAGCTGAGAATGTGGGGAAGGATGTTAAATAAGTTTGTGGATGGCACAAAGATAGATTTGATTTTATTATTGTTACATACTGTAATAAAGTGAAAAGTATTGCTTTGCATGCTGTCCAGGCAAATCATACCTTACATAAGTACATCAGGGTAATAGAGTAGAATGCAGAACATAGAGAAGAACATACAGCTACAGAGAAGATGCAGAGAAAGAGCAACTCCAATATATGTGAGGTCCATTCAAAAGCGGGGAAGAAGCTGTTCTTGAATCTGTTGGTATGTGTTTTCAAACTTTTGTATATTCTGCCTGACTGAAGAGGGTGTAAGAGAGCACAATTAGGATGGGAGGGGTCTTTGATTATGTTGATTTCTTTCCCAAGGCAACAGTGGTTGATTGGACAGGTGGTTGACACTAAGGAGGAAGGGGTTAGGTTACAGGTGGATATAACTGGGTTGGTTCCTTGGAGAAGGAGCACGCGATGTCGACCAACACCCTGGAGTTGTTCAGGGAGAGGTGGGCGCCGCAGGGAGTGGAGTGCATTATTTCTCCCTCCAACTCTATTTTGATTTATTCCCTACCCTCCCCTTCACTGTTTTGATCACACAGCACTGCCCTTTGATGTGAAGGGCAGTGTTTGTCACTGGCCACTCGGGTGTTTTCCTATCTTCCTGGTGGTGGAATTTGAATAAAGATTCGTGCACTTTGTGCCTTTCACTGTGTCTCACACCTGCACACACACAAAAAAAAGACAAACAGGAGTGTCACACAGTGTCCACCAACACCCTGGAGTTGAAGAAGAAAAAAAAATAACTGGGTTGGTTAGATTAATGATAGATGGAATTTAACCCTAATAAATGTGAAGTGGTACAGTTAGGAAGAAGTATCGAGATAAGAGTGTAGTCAATGAATGACAGGACACTAGGAAGCTCAGAGAAATAGAGGGATCTGGGAGTACTTGTTCACAATCCCTGAAGGTGGATGAACAGGTTAGCAATGTAGTTAAGAAGGCATATGGGACTCTTGCCTTTATCAGTGGAGGCACAGATTATAAAAGCAGCAAGTTTATGTTGGTTAGGCCAAAGCTGGTGTACTGTGTGCAGTTTTGGTCACGATGCTATGATGGATGTGATTACACCAGAGGGAATTCACCAGAATATTGTCTGGGCTGGAGCATTTCAGCCATAAAGAAAGGGTGGATAAACTTGTGTTGTTTTCTCTGGAGCAAAGAAGATTGAGGGGGAACCTGATTGAATTGTTTAAGATTATGAGGAGCATGGACAGGATGGATAGAAAACAGCTGCTTTCCTCAGTCAAAGGGTCAAGAAGAAGTGGTTACACATTTAAAGTGAAAGGCAGGAAGTTGAGAGGGGATTTGAGGAAAAATATTTTCACCCATGGGGGTCTGGGATGACTGCCTGGGAGAAAGGTAGAGGCATAAAACCACATAACATTTAAAAAGTATTTGGATGAACACTTAAAGTGTCATAACATTCAAGGCTATGATCCTAGTGTGGGAAAGTGGAACTAGTATAGGTTAGATTAGATTACCTACAGTATGGAAGCAGGCCCTTCGGCCCAACCAGTCCACACTGACCCTCCAAAGAGGGACCCACCCAGACCCATTTCTCTCCCAATAATGCATCTGAAACTATGGGAAATTTAGCACTGCCAATTCACCTGACTTGCACATCTTTGGACTGTAGGAGGAAACCGGAGCACCCAAAGGAAACCCACCAGACACGGGGAGAATGTGCAAACTCCACACAGACAGATGCCCGAGGCTGGAATAGAACTTGGAGCCCTGTTGCTGTGAGGCAGCAGTGCTAACCACTGAGCCACTGTGCTGCCCCGTGCTTTGGTGGTACAGAGTTGATGGGCCAAAAAGCCTCCTTTATACTAAATTATTCTACGTAACAACAATTAGTTCAATGGGCACTTCTAGAATTCATGAATCCAATATTGTTGTTCAAATTTTGTTTACTATTGTAACAACCAGATCCACTAAAATGTTTTCATTATTATTCTATCTGTCTTTAATTTGTCTGTTGTATTGATGCCTGATTTCAGTACCTGAACAATATTAAATTGTTAAGTATTCTATTCTTTGTGTCACTGCAAAATGTCTCATTTGTTCTATCACTATCTCTCAAAAGGAAATACAAATCTCCTGGCAATGGTTAAAGAATAAGTAAATTCTCTCAGTATGTCCTCTAACATTTATTCCTCAACCATTGCCAAATAAACAAATTATCTAGTCATTTATCTCATTTCATTTTTGACAGAGGAAATTTCATTGAAAAAGAAGAGGTTTTTTTTAAAAGAGTCTATTGGGCAGCAGATGCAAGAGGAAGAAATGGAAGCTGTTTTTTTTTAACGCAGTGAGTGCTAATGACCTAGTCGCTGCCTAAGAGGATGGGAGCAATAGAGATGATCAATTGTTTTGAAAGAAAACAGGATGGGCACTCAAGGCAAATAAACTTTCAAGCTATGGGCATAAAATAGGACTCTGTCTCTGAGCACAAAGTATTCTTATAGCAGCATTATGATGCTAGTTGCTGGTGGAGCAATTAAGTGTAGACTATCCTGTGGTAGTTCTGAAATATTCCATGAGGGTTTTTTAGAGGCAGACACATATCAGATGTCAATGTCTGTTGATGAGGAGTACATGGCAATGGAGCTTCCCTTGAGATGTTATTTGAAGCAAGCAGAAAATTTAACCTACCAAGAACCCACTCTGGTTTCCATGTCAAGTTTTGCCAACAACTAATTTGTATGGAAAATTTGATAAGATTGCAACCCATCACAAGTGGGGAAATCAAGAATGCATTAACAAGCAATAACATATAGCTTTTTGATTTGGAGCTAAGTAATTCATTCTGTTTCTGCTTAAGAGTCCAATTGGTTAATGTCAAATGATTCTACCTCTTAATTTAGAAAAATGACACTTAATAATGTCTTATATATATTTACATTCTCTAATACAAAGATTGTTGAACAATGAGCTAACTCAAAAATCTATCAGGTGATAGGTGAACTTTTCTGCAAGAAAGAGTAAAACATTCCCAGGTACGCATAATTGCACCATTTCACATGATTTCTTTTGAAAACTTTCCCAATAGAGAAAAAAACAATTTTTTCCCAATGTCTTCATACTCTTTTTTCAAAAATCTTGAACAACTACTTAATACTTACACTGGAAACCAATGAAATTAACAGAAATTATTTATTATTAAATTCTAATAAAATGAGACACACTGTCAAAGCTTTTGTTTTGCACTCATCGGGAAGGATTCACAAGAATATTAAATTTCAAAGGGAACAACAATTAAACTGCATGAGAAGATGGTATAGATTCTGATTTTGAGTCATAGAGATGTACAGCATGGAAACAGACCCTTCCGTCCAACCCGTCCAAGCCAACCAGATATCCCAACCCAATCTAGTCCCACCTGCCAGCACCCAGCCCATATCCCTACAAACCCTTCCTATTCATATACCCATCCAACTGCCTGTTAAATGTTGCAATTGTACCAGCCTCCACCACTTCCTCTGGCAGCTCATTCCATACACGTGCC
>NC_057713.1:131951573-131990713 GCF_004010195.1 Chiloscyllium plagiosum
AGCACTTCCTCCTCTGTAATCTGGTCATTTTGCAAGATGTCACCATCTATTTCCTACAGTCTATATCTTCCATATCCTTTTCCACAGTAAATACTGATGCAAAATATTCATTTAGTATCTCCCCCATTTTCTGTGGCTCCACACAAAGGCCGCCTTGCTGATCTTTGAGGGGCCCTATTCTCTCCCTAGTTACCCTTTTGTCCTTAATATATTTGTAAAAACCCTTTGGATTCTCCCTAATTCTATTTGCCAAAGCTATCTCATGTCCCCGTTTTGCCCTCCTGATTTCCCTCTTAAGTATACTACTTTCTTTATACTCGTCTAAGGATTCACTCGATCTTTACTGGCTATACCTTACGTATGCTTCCTTCTTTTTCTGAACCAAACCCTCAATTTCTTTAGTCATCCAGAATTCCCTATACCTACCAGCCTTTCCTTTCACCCTAGCCGGAATATACTTTCTCTGTATTCTCATTATCTCGTTTCTGAAGGCTTCCCATTTTCCAGCCATCCCTTTACCTGCAAACATCTGCCCCCAATCAGCTTTTGAAAGTTCTTGCGCATGGGGAATGCACCAGGGAACAGTCAGCCTTAAGCTTGTGCTTAAATTCAAGCAAGACAAGTCAACTTTGATCAGCCAAGACATTGCCATGGGAAAGCATCATGGAGCAGTTATACTCCAAGTCTTTGTTTCATTGAAAATGCAAGATGCACACATTTTCTTTGTTTATGAAAGACAGGGCTCTAAGTGTGAATCTATGTAACTTCTAACAAGCATAACTGAGCTACATGTGGACCTGACCAATAATCCTAAATTAGTTGTCAGTGTAATTCATAACACAATTGGGATTGATTAGAAAATATTGTCCAATCACAGAATCAAATCTAATGTTGGACACTCCTGAATTTTTCAGGCATGGTCTGATTAAGTATGGTTAATATTTTGCCTATTGAAAGCAACAAAAGGGACATGCTGTTTGAAATGATCCATTGATTGTTGGGATTTACAGCCTGCGTACAATAACACATAGGCACTGAAATTCACATACCACATGACTCATTTGTATGGTAGGAAAAACAGCTTTTTGGCTTGATATCTGCTTCTTCCTAGTAGAGAATGCTTATCATGTAGATATTCTGTATTAGCAGCAGTGAGTCCTGAACCTCTGAATGGTCAGAATTTTGGACTTACTGCAGACACCTCAGAAGACTGGAAAAGTCTCATTAGTGGTGCCTTCACAAGATCCTCCAAATCTGCTAACAAGAAAAGCAGTCCAATGGCTGCATCCTCTTCTAAATCAAAATATGCAGCATTGAAGTGTTAACTATTTAAAACCAGCTCCATTGGGTCAGATCCTTTGATTATACAAACTCCCAAAGACCCCTGAAACAAATATTCTACTCAAACTAAGTCACTGCTGTCCACTATCACTGAATAGGATGAACCACCCAACCAAACCATGGGAGTTCTCAGTTTCTGATTGATCAAAATTGAGAGGACTTATTCAGAAAAGCCTCAAACATATTAAGACAGTTCATTAGGAGTATGCTGATGCTAAGTGTCCGAAACAGTACAAAACTTCCCGATACCATATCCACTTAACCCCATAAACACCACCTGCCTTGAATGTGTCAGAGCCTCCAGATCACAAGTTAGACTTATGAGCAGTCAGAGCTGATTGAACTAGAATGGAAGCATGTCATCATCAATCCCAAGGGACTGCCTAAGACAAAAACTTTCCTTCACTTGGAGAAATAGTCAATAAGATCTTGTATTTTTAAGTTTAGCTATATAAAACAAAGGCAATCTTACATAAATTCTAGCCTAATTCAAGCAATTTGAGAGTTCAAATTAAATTTTTACCAGATATTCTAGCAAAAAGTAACTTTAAGACTGAAGCTAATCTTTGAAAAAAAAAGTACTTCGTACATTTCACAAGTGAATTTTAAACAACATAAGTCTATCCCAGCATTTTCAAGTTAAAATGTAATTCAATCTTCTTTTAAATCCCAATTCTGATACATAATATTCAATGAACCAAGTACACTTGATAATAACATTTACTTTTTCAGATTTAATTGCAACTTAGAAATATTTATCACTTTATTGGGGTATGGAATTCAAGCGTTGATTATTATGATATTCCCAGATCCCACCCAAAGAAAAGTGCACAACCAGTTTAACACCAAAACCAAGCAACACACTCAAGCATACAAGCAGAGAACGAATTTAAATCAGTAGACACCAGAATTCTCCTGCCATTAAATGTAAGATCATAAGCATTATATAATGTGCACAGAGAACAGAGCACCAAAACATTGACATCCTTTTTAAAGACAGTCTTTCAATCAAAGGAAATAGGTCAGAGCAGTAGACCATAAGACATCGGAGCAAAAGCAAGCCATTCAGCCAGTCAAGTCTACTCCACCATTCAATGAGATCAGGCCTAATCTGATTGTCCACAACTCCACTCTTCTGTCTTATCCACATCCACTGCCCTTACTGATTAAAAATCTATCAATCTCAGTTTTGAATACACTTAATGACCCAGTTTCTATAGCTCTCTGTAGTAAAGAATTCCACAGATTCACTATTGTCCAACGGAAAAATATTCCTCCTTATCTCTGTCTTAAATGGGTGACTTACTCTGCACGCTTACTCCACCTTACTCTGACATTATGCTCTTAGGTTTTAGACACTCTAAACATGTATGTCCCAATAAGGTCTCCTCATTCCTCCAAACACCAATGAGCACAAACCCAATCTACTCAACTTGTCCCCACAAGAAAACCCTCCACAACCAGGATCAAAACCACGAATGGTCTCTGGACCACACTGAATGCCAATATATCCCTCCTAGGTAAAGAGACCAAAACTCTCCACAGCACTCCAGGTGTTGTTTGATTACAGCCATTCATAATTCTAGAAGATCTCCCTATTTTTATACTCCATTCTCCTGAAATAAAAACAATCCCTGTTAACAAAGCAAAATGGCACTTTCCCTGACTGACATGGCTGGGGAATATAAAGCAATCCATGCAGGGCACCTGCAGATTGTTTGTGCTTGACCAATTGCACAGCTGGGATTTAAAGTTGGCTTCTGCTCCAGGAATCCCAGGAGACCCAAGGACTGGCCAAGACTTCAGCCTGTGGCAAATGATAGGGTTAGCTGAGCAGGGAGCTTTAGGGGCATGAGCTGGGTTTGGGAAGGTAGTGTAAGAAAAGTCACAAAGGGCTCATGGAGAAAAACCGTCCATTAAACCTGCCAAAAATGACACTTGGCTGGTTTCTAGTAAGATTCATCCCATTATCTCTGCACATGACTCAAATTTCCTTTGCTAATGTTCCTATGAAGTGCATTGGAATATTTTACTGTTAAACTGGAATATCGATGTACATTGTTTTTTTGCTGTGCTGTGTCTATGGTTGTTTTTAAAAGCAAGATCAAAAGAATTTTCCTGTGCATAACCTGCAACAATTCTTATTAATCTACTTTTATAATTATTTGTAAGAAACAGGAGATAAAATAATTTTAGGCAGTTCTTGGGTGATCTGCAACATTTTCTATGACCAGGTGAGGAAGGGAATTGACTCCCCTCTTTTAAAAGCCTCTCAGTTGGTTGTAACAATTTTTTATTTTAGTACACCCTTATTACATTTGAGTCAAAATTTAATTAACTAAATCAAAATGAAGGAGCTAAATTACAATGTTTTCTTAAGTGAAAGAAAGAGGAATTTGAATACCTACCAATTCTTAAAAAGATTGACATCAAACCCATGCAAACACAAAAGCAGGGTTAATACGCTCAAAAGGAAGTAGATGGAGGGAATAAGGATGTCTAGTACAGACAGAAAGATAAAGAAATTGCACTTTAAGGTTCTTAGAATCCTTGATTTATGAGATACTCCTGAGTCCTAAATGTCGACTCAATGGTTCCTGACCTTTTCAGTAAAACAGCACAGTTCAATGAGACAAGCAGCACCATGGCACACCCACTTTTTTTAAAAACTAAATTGATTGCTCATAAACGTCACATTTACTATGGTTACGGTCTTACAAGAGAGAAGTGCAACACAGTCAAGCTAAAGAAGAATCAAATGCATTAATATGTCAAAACCATTGCACTGGTAAAAATATACCTTCTTTGATTGCAAGCACTGTCACATTTTCAGAATCTGCTCAACTCAACTATTTTTAGCTATTTATTTAAATAAATCTGCTCCTGCATTTGGTTCTGAATTTTACAGTTGACATTTGATTATGTCAACAATATTTTTAAACTATACCTTTCATAAAATAATTGAACTGATTCATAATTGAAATTCAATGGATCAGAGCAAAAGACAAAATAGAGTAAATTGCAATTTACCGGTTTCATGAGAAACCTGGGCCTTCTGGTGTGTGCAGAGCCTTTTGATCCAGGGAGGAATTGAAGAGAAGGCCACCCACAAATTTAGACCACAGTCAAGTTTCTTGTTTTTTATGTAGTCCAGTGTTGAAAATGCTAGCTCGCAAAGGAATGCTGTTGGTAACAGCAAGGGTACAGCAACAGCATGGTCAGAGATCACAGAATCCCTACAGTGTGGAAGCAGGCAATTTGGCCCATTAAGTCCACACCAACCATCCCAAAGAGCATCCGCCTGAGACCCACCCCTACTTTTTCCCTGTAACCCTGAATTTCCCATGGCTAATCCACCTAGCCTGCATAACGTTTGGCTGTGGGAGGCAACTGGAGCAGACAGAGGAAACCCATGCAGACACAGGGAGAATATGCAAACTCCCCACAGATATTCATGTACAACAGTCAGACAAAATACATTTAAAGACATCTGTCCAACAGCTTCATTGTACAATCCATCCGTAGCTCTGCATATTCCTCTTTCTCTTTTACTGTCAGCTTTTGTGGTGAATCAGATGAAAGTGTACTAAATGGATCATATATCAAGTCATAGTCTTCCATATTTGTGAGGGGAGGTAGAATTGAAGCTTTTCTAGCAAATATTGAGATGCTTGAACATAAGATTGTGTGTCTTGACAACTGGATCTGCTGCTGACGAAGCTAATGAAACATCTCATGAAAATCCCCACAGCAGTCTATTGCCAAATGTCAGTTTTAACCTGAAACCTTGACATTTAATTATGATTATCAGGAACATCTCATTCTTCCCCTGCATTTTAGTATTCAATTCATTCAAATGGCTGACAATGTCTGTGAATTATGCCAGCTAAATCCACCAATAATCATCAGATAGTAACTCTTTATAAAGCAGTTCACACATTGTTTAAAACTCTTGTCAGTTCTCTCCAGAGCTCATAAACATGGGATAGAACCTTTCCTTGCAATAACCATTGCACCTTAATGTGTAAGTGAAAGCTCCAATGCTCAGCCCCAATCTCTGTATCCAAAATAGTAAATATGTACGAATTTATGCAATTCATAATTTTGAAAGCTTTCTCTAATACTGCAGCTAGTACTGCAGAATCTAGCTGTGGATTTATTCCCCAGCAGTTGCAAAGTGTATAGATATCCCTGAGTTCTCAGTGGATGATTGTTTTCCAACCTTCCTTTTTCACCGGGGCACTGTTTTTGAGGTTGAGAGAGAGGCTTCCAGGTTCTTCATGTCATCAATTTATATTTCTTTTTATCCGTGCCTTGCTGTTCAAAGCAGCTGCTAATATAAATCCTTATGTATATTCCTGAGTCTGCTCCCTTGTCCTTGCAGGTTTCACGTAATCCTTTCAGGTACAATATGTGCAACGCATCATGGATTAAACAGAAAACTCGATTTTTACTGACCTTGACTCAATTGGCCACTTTCAGTCTTAAAATAATATGGTAATTTCAATGAAGCCATGGAACCTTTATTCCAAATGGGTTTCCTTGTTTCAATCTGTGGTCAGGTGACACAGCAGCATTTTTAGATTCATTTTTGTTCTTTTACAGACCATTCTTAGTTAATGTAAGGTCTCAGGAACGACAATCAGATGATGGAAGTTGAATATTGATGGTCCACCTTTACTATAATCATAACACACGGTACTTATAATATTAAACAGAACATACTGATACTTGTATGGTTAGAAAGATTTCACATTTAATATTTTTTGAGGATGTGATTGTTAGAGGATTGTGAAAAATTGATTTATTTCATGTTCTGTGGTTGCCTGGATTGTTATCTTTTTCTAAAACGAAAGGTCACATTGAAACCTTATTTTTAAAATGAGTTATTTATTGGATACCAATCAGCTAAATGATGGGTTTGTTTGCTGGAGATCACTTAACTGATTTTTGTAAATACCAAGGTGCTAGTTTCTGTGTAAACAGTATTTTGCATACAGTTGGTGTCCAGCCTGCTGAAGGAACATTTAACACAAAGAACCACAGATGCTGGAAACATGAAACGGAAATAGTGCTAGTAATACGCAGCAGTTCTAGCAGCATCTGTTGAGAGATAAAAAGAGTTAATGTTTCAAGTTCAGTGACACTTCATGAAACTACACATTCCTATTTATTCAGTAATGTACTGTTGATTTGAATTACTGTGGATTTTGAGATGCTAGAATTCCCATTTTACTGGTGTAAGGGAACTTTCAGAATTTTGACCCATGGCAGTGAAAAAAATGGTTACATACTTCCAAGCCAGGATGACGTGTGGCTTGGAATGGAACTTGCACGTGATAGTCCCCATGCATTTGTTGCCCATGCCCTTCGAGAAAGATTTTGGGTATGATGGTGCTGTCAAGGGAGTCTTCGTACATTACAGGAGTATATCTTCTAAATTGTTCACGTTGCTGCCACTGCATTGGTGGTGATGAAATGAATATTGTGGATGAAATGTAAGTCAAATTGGCTGCATTGTCCCAAATAGTGTCAAGCTTCTGGAGTGTTATTCCAGCTACTCCCATTCAGGAAACTGGTGAATATTCCATCATACTTCACAATTGTGCTTTGTGGATGCTGGGTAGACTTTGTGGAGTTAGGAGGTGAGTTAAGTCAAAACAGAATTCCTGGTCTTTAACCTAGTTTTGTAGCCACGGTGTTTCTATGGCTGGTATGGTTCAATGTTTGGTTTATGGTAACCTGTACATTGTTGATAGTAGCGGATTCAGTGATGGAAACGCTATTGAAAGTTGAGTGATAGATTCTCTCTTGTTGGAGATGGTCATTGCCTAGCACTAGTGTTGTGCAGCTGTTACTTGCTACTTACCCAAGACTGAATATGTCAGATACCAAGAACTCAAAATTCATTAGCTCCATCAGTAATTTGAACATTATGCAATCATGATCAAAAATCCTTCTTCTGACCTTATGATGGGCAACCAATGGTAGCTGAGCATAGACCATTACCATGAAGAACTCCTGCAGTGATGACGTAGAACTGAGAATGATTGACCTCTAACAATCCTTGTCTTTGTGTTAGTTATGACTTTGACCACCATGGCTTCTTGTTGCCACACTCAGTCCAATGCTCCCTTGATGTCAAGGGCAATCACTGTGATCTCATCTCTGGTGTTCAGCTCTTTTGCCCTTTTTGAGCTTAGGCTGTAACAAGTCAGGAGCTCAGTGACCCTGGTGGAATCCATACTGAACATAAATGACCAGGTTGTTCATTTGCAAATGCTGCATGGTGGCCTTTTCTCATGGCCCCTCCACCACTTCACTGATGACAGAGCAAATTAAAAGGGCAGTAAGAGGCTGTATTGGATTTGACCTGCTTTTCGTGAACAAGACATACCTAGTTAAAAATGACACAACACCAGGTTATAGTCTGACAGGTTTATTTGGAAGCACCGGCTTTCAGAGCGCTGCTCCTTCATCAGGTGATTGTGGAGAACAAGATTGTAAGACACAGAATTTATAGCAGAAGTTTACCGTATGATATAACTGAAATTATACACTGAAAAAGACGCAGATTGTTTGTTAAGTCTCTCATCTTTTAGAATGACCATGTTGGTTTCAGTTCTTTCATGTGTAAATAGCAAAACATTTTTTTAAAGTTACATTCTCACGTGCACTTTAACAATTGGTGTCATGTCGGTCCAGATAAGGTATTGAAGGTGTTAACTCCCTATGAGGCTGCCTGTGCCACAATGGTCAGACTGATTCTAATCTAAAAAAAATGGATTTACAGAATCTTATGTAGATTCATGCAATTTTTGAGAAAAGTAGAATGTAATTCTGCAAGTACAAATTCACCCCACAAACTTATATGTGTATGTGTGCATGTGGGTGTGTGTGTGTTTGGGGGGTGGTGGGGATGGGGTGGCGGGGGGGTTTATGAGTATCTGTGAGAGGGTCTGAGTGTGTGTGAGTGTGTGTGTGTGTGTCCACCTGTCTTTGTGTGTGTATAGTGCAATGTGGTCACCTGTAGTGCGACATGAACCCAAGGTCCCAGTTGAGGCCATCCTCTTGGGTACCGCTCTTGGCTATCAGCTTCTGTTCGGCCACTTTTCGTTGTTGCATGTCCCGAAGTCTGACTTGGAGGACGGTCACCCGAAGGTCCGAGGTCAAATGTACCGGACCGCTGAAGTGTTCTCCGACTGGGAGGGAACATTCCTGTCTGTTGATTGTTCTGCGGTGTCCATTCATCCGTTGCCGCAGCCTCTGCTCCGTCTCGCCAATGTACCATGCCTCAGGGCATCTTTGTCTGCAGCTTATGGGATAGACAACTTTGGCTGAGTCTCATGAGTACCTGCCACGTACATGGTGAGAGGAGTCCCCACATGTAATGGTGGTATGAGTGTCGACATTCTGACACATTTTGCAGCATCTACTGTGACAAGGTTGTATGGTACTGTCCTGAAAGCCAAGCAGTTTGCTAAGAACAATGATCTGTTTGTGGTTGTTTAAAGGCGAGAAGTGGAGATATGGGGAAGGTCTTGGCAAGGTGCTCATCCTCATCGACAATGTGTTGCAGGCTGCGAAGAACATGGCATAGTTTTTTGGCTCCTGGGAAGTACTGGACAACAAAGGGTACCCTATCTGTTGCAGCTCGTATCTGTCTCCTGAGGAGTTCTTTACACTTCCTTGCTGTGGCACTTTGGAACTGGTGGTCAGTGAGTTGAGCATCGTACCCCATTCTTAATAAGGGCATCCCTGAGTACTTCCAAGTGCCCGTCACGTTCCTCCTCATCTGAACAGATCCTGCGTATGCTTAGGGCTTGTCCATAGGGGATAGCTATTTTAATATGTTTCAGGTGGAAACTGGCGAAATGTAGCAGCGTGAAGTTATCTGTGGGTTTGCGGTAGAGTGTGGTGCTGAGGTGCCCATCCTTGATGGAAGTGCATGTGTCCAAGAATTAGACAGATAGTAGAGAGTAGTTCATGGTGAGTTTGATGGTGGAATGAAACTTATTGATATCACTGTGTGGTTTTTTCAGTGACTCCTCTTCATGAGTCCAGAGGAAGAAAATGTCATCAATGTACCTGGTGTACAGTGTTGGTTGGTGGTCCTGTGTAGTGAAGAAGTCTTGTTCGAACCTGTGCATGAAAATGCTGCCATATTGGGGTGCAAATTTGGTCCCCATGGCTGTTCCATGTGTCTGGATGAAGAACTAGTTGTCAAAGTTAAAACATGGTCGAGGATAAAGTGGATGAGTTGTAGCATGGTGCTCGGAGATTGGCAGTTGTTGATGTTGAGCACTGAGGCTGTTGCCGCGATGTCGTCATTGTGAGGGATGCTGGTGTAGAGTGCTGAAACATGCATGGTGATGAGGCATGTTCCTGGTTTGACTGGTCCATGGATGCTGAGTTTCTGTAAGAAATTTGTAGTGTCATGACAGAAGCAGGGATCCCCTGTACAATGGGTTTCAAGATGCCTTCGACATGACACCAATTGTGAAAGTGCACTTGAGAATGTAACTTTTAAAAAAGGGTTTGCAATTTACATATGAAAGAACTGAAACCAACATGGTCATTCTAAAAGATGAGAGACTTAACAAACAATCTGGGTCTTTTTCAATATATAATTTCAGTTACATCACACTGTAAACTTTTGCTATAAATTCTGTGTCTTACAATCTTATTCTCCACAGCCACCTGATGAAGGAGCAGTGCTCCGAAAGCTAGTGCTTCCAAATAAACCTGTTGGACTATAACCTGATGTTGTGTGACTTTTAACTTTGTACACCCCAGTCCAACACCAAATCAAGACATTCCTAAGAATTTTTCCACATTATCAGGTAGAGGCCAGTGTACTGCAACAGCTTGGCTAGGTGCCAGCTAGTTCTCGAGCACAAACCTGCAGTATAATTGCCAGAATGCTGTTAAGGCTCATTGCTTTTGCAGTATCTAGTGTCTTCAGCCATTTCTTAATATTACTTGAATACATTTAATTGGTTAAAGATTGCCAACTGTAATGCTGGGGGATGGGGCATCAATATGGCACTTTTGGTTAAAGATGGATTCTTCTTTTGAACAGATGTTGAAGGTGGGAATATTTGTGAAGATTTGTCCAGCTGTTAGTTGTTTAATTGCCCACCATCATTCAGAACTGGAGATGGCATGACCAGAGAGCTTAAAGCTGATCTATTGGTTATGAGATCACTTAGCCCTGTCTATGCTTCGCCATGCTTCTTCTTCTGTTTGGTATGTAAGTACTCCTGTATTGTGGCTTCACCAGATTGACACCTCATTTTTAGGTATGTCTGGTGCTGCTCTTGACATTCCATCTTGAACGCTTCATTGAACCAGAGGTGATTTCCTGATTTGATGATAAGGATGGACCAAGATGGTGGCAGAGTAGGACAGTTCAGCTGGAGCTCATCTGCTCCATCTGTTTACTTTTCTTTCCTTTACCCTTTTTTTCTATTTTGTGCTTTTCTTCTTCTTCTTCTTTCTTCCTTTTTCTTGGTCTCAGACTCCCAGATTTGGACCCAGCACAAACCCAGTGAAGTCTAGCAAAGCATCCTCTGGGCCTGACATGGCAGTCTCTCAGATTGGGAGGAAACACTCCTGTCTGTTGATTGTTCTGCAGCGTCCATTCATCCATTGCCAGAGCCTCTGCTTGGTCTTGCCAATGTGCCAGACTGCCGTGGCATCCTTGTGGCCCAGCATGGTAATCTCCCATCCTGGCATGGCAGTCTCTCAGCGGTCCAGTGTGGCAGTCTCTCGACCCGGCAAGGTGGTCTTTGTGCTGCTCATGGTGGTCCTTTGGCCCAGCGTGGACTTCCAGTCTTGAAGTGATTCTAGAATGGTCTCCTGGCCTTGAGAATCTTGAAGCCTGGCATGATTCAGAGTCAAGGCACGCCGCAGACTGTATACTAGATGCCAATGTGTACTCAGTTGGAAGGACCGTTGTTCTGAAATTTTTATTTCTCTATTTTCTAATTTATTCATACAATCTGCAACGGTAGACTTTTTATTCCTTTATTTTCTTTTTTTTCGTAAAAGCTTGTTCTTAGGCATCTGTACCTAGGTACCTTTGTACCTAAGATGGTGCCGTAAGTGGCGACTTGTAAACTTTTCACTGTACTCATTTGAGTATGTGTGACAATAAAGCTAATTCGATTAATGTCAGAGTTGGAGATGTGCCAGGCCATAAGTTATAAATTATGGTCAAATACTATTCAGCTACTGCTGATGGCCCACAGTGCCTGATGGATACTCAGTTTTGAGTTAATGGAATCATAGAGTTGCTTCATGTGTTCAGTCTCTCCTATTTAGCACAGTGTTAGTGCCACACAATATATTGCTGGGTATTCACAGTGTAAAGATAATACATTGACTACACAAGGACTGTGGAATGGGCATTCCTACCAATACTGCCATTGATAGATGTGTTTGCATGGTAGATTGGGGAGAATTAGGTCAAGTGAACTTTTCCCTTGTTGGTTCCCTCACATCCTACTTCAGACAAGTCTAGCAGCCATGTCATTTAGCACTCAAGTCAGCAGTGATGCTATTGAGCCACTCTTGGTCACTGTAAGTCCCCACCAAGAATGGTTTTGGAGAGCTGGAGGTGAGCTACTCACCACAAAATTCCTAGTCTCTGACCTGCTCTTGTATTCACAATGTGTATATGGCTGGTCCAGTTCAGTTTCTGATAACAATAAGGTGGTTGATAATGGGATATTCAGTGATAATAATGCCATTGAATGTTATAGTTGGATTCCCTCTTGTTGGAGACAGCCATTGCCTGGCACTTGTGTGGTGCAAATGTTACTTGCCATTTAACAGTGCAAGCCTGAATGTGTGAGATAACAACAAAACATTGTACATTGGCTATGTCAGTATGAGAGGAGCTGCTAATGGTGGTGAACATTAACCAATCATTAGCAAATGATCTTATGATGGATGGAAAATAGTGTGCCCTTGCCATCTTGGTGCTTCCTCTAAATGATGTTCAGTGTGGCAGAATATTGATTCAAGGGGAGATGGTAATCAGCAGGAGGTTTTCTTGCCCATGTTTGACCTAATACCATGAGACTTCATGGGTCCCAGAGTCATAATGAGGATTCCCAGGAGCACTCTCCCTGGATCTGTGATGCCTCCTCTAGTGAGTCTGACCTTCCAGTATGACAGGGCATAACTCAAGTACAGTGGTGGTGGTTGTGTCTAGAATATTGTCTGTAACGTTTGATTTTTTGAATATGACTATGTCAGGTTTTTGCATTACCAGTAATTTTGGCACTGGTATCAGTAAGAAGGTCTTTGCAGGATTGATAAGTATGGATTTACATTGTTGCTTGTGTTTTAAGGTGCCTAGATCCCTGGTTTCATTCCTTTCTTTTGACTTTGTAGCAGTTTGATAAACGACATGCAATTTGATACAACCAACTACTTTGCCAGACCACTTTCAGAGGGCAGATTTGAGCCAGTCATGTTGGTTTGAGTTACACGTCAGCCAGACCAGATACGAACGGTGGACTTACATACCAAAAGACCAGAAGCATTTGAATGCTACCAGTGATTTGCTATGTCCTAATTATATTTTAGCATAACCAATGCTCTCAAGATATTTTTCTATTCCTATGTTTTGATCAAGATGGTCACCAATTTAAATTAAAAGAATCAGGAATGCTTAAATTATAGTAACAGAAGAATCAGGAACAGATTCTGGAGCCTGTTCTGCCGTTGCTTCTTATCATGGCCCCAACTCCACTTTGCTACTTAAGAGTCATAGAGACAGAGATGTACAGCATGGAAACAGACCCTTCAGTCCAACCCGTCCATGCTGACCAGATATCCCAACCCAATCTAATCCCACCTGCCAGCATCCAGCCCATATCCCACCAAACCCTTCCTATTCATATACCCATCCAAATGCCTCTTAAATGTTGCAATTGTACCAGCCATCACCACTTCCACTGGCAGCTCATTCCATACACGTACCACCCTCTGCGTGAAAAAGTTGCCCCTTAGGTCTCTTTTATACCTTTCCCCTCTCACCTTAAACCTATTACGGTTAAAAGTGGATAAATCCCCAGGATCTGATCAGGTGAACCTGAGAACTCTGTGGGAAGCTAGAGATGTGATTGCTGGGCCTCTTGCTGAGATATTTGTATCGTCGATAGTCACAGGTGAGGTGCCGGAAGACTGGAGGTTGGCAAATGTGGTGCTGCGGTTTAAGAAGGGCGGTAAAGACAAGCCAGGGAACTATAGACTGGTGAGCCTGACCTCGGTGATGGGCAAGTTGTTGGAGGGAATCCTGAGGGACAGGATGTACATGTATTTGGAAAGGCAAGGACTGATTAGGGATAGTCAACATGGCTTTGTGCATGGGAAATCATGTCTCACAAACTTGATTGAGTTTTTTGAAGAAGTAACAAAGAAGATTGATGAGGGCAGAGTAGTTGATGTGATCAATATGGACTTCAGTAAGGCATTCGACAAGGTTCCCCATGGGAGACTGATTAGCAAGGTTAGATCTCATGGAATACAGGGAGAACTAGCCATTTGGATACAGAACTGGCTCAAAGGTAGAAGACAGAGTGTGGTGGTGGAAGGTTGTTTTTCAGACTGGAGGCCTGTGACCAGTGGAGTGCCACAAGGATTGGTGCTGGGTCCTCTACTTTTTGTCATTTACATAAATGATTTGGATGCGAGCATAAGGGGTACAGTTAGTAAGTTTGCAGATTACACTAAAATTGGAGGTGTAGTGGACAGCGAAGAGGGTTACCTCAGATTACAACAGGATCTGGGCCAATGGGCTGAGAAGTGGCAGATGGAGTTTAATTCAGATAAATGCGAGTTGCTGCATTTTGAGAAAGCAAATCTTAGCAGGACTTACACACTTAATGGTATAAGAAATGGTGAAGTGTGTTGTTTTTGCAGATATAGAAAAGCAAGAGTGTGTATGTGCAGAAAAGGGGTACAGGGAAAAATATCAGCTAGGCAAACATTGGGAAATGTATCTTTATCTTTAATGAATAATTGTGGATAATTAAATACTAACTTTAGCGCAGAATTATTAAAACAAATAATTCTTTTAAATAATAGTCTCAGCAAAATAGCTGAGACAGCTGAAACGCATAAACCAAGCATGAAAAGATACATTGTTAAAACGTATGGAATGGAATGTACCTATGAACAATGGAAGATGTTATAAGCAAAGTAAAAGAACATCAAGATACAAGTTTAGCCTTATGTCAGCACTTACAGAGGGAAAGGTTGCCAACTTGGAGAAAAGGGGGCAATAAGGGCGCAGCTGGGTAGTTGTAGAATACAATAAGAAATGATTTGGAGCGTCGCTCCAAAAGCTAGTGTGCTTCCAATTAAACATATTTAATGGTGTTGTGTGATTTTTAACTTTGTACAATAAGAAAGATTGGGTAATGTAAGAGTCGGGAGAGGTGACCTCACACAGCTCAAAAGTATAACTGTGTACTAGTTTGAATGTTCATTGCTCATTTGCTTCTGCATTTGATGCCCTTTCTTGCAAGATCATAGAATAAATTGTCTTGTTTTCAGTTTTGGTGGTCTCGTCTATATTTTATCAAACTTGTTTCTAACAATGATAAGGTCCTAGGGAGTGTTACTGAACAAAGAGACCTTGGAGTGCAGGTTCACAGCTCCTTGAAAGTGGAGTCGCAGGTAGATAGGATAGTGAAGAAGGCGTTTAGTATGCTTTCCTTTATTGGTCAGAGTACTGAGTACAGGAGTTGGGAGGTGGAATATTGCATGCAATTCTGGTCTCCTTCCTATTGGAAAGATGTTGTGAAACTTGAAAGGGTTCAGAAAAAATTTACAAGGATGTTGCCAGGATTGGAGGATCTGAGCTACAGGGAGAGGCTGAACAGGCTGGGGCTGTTTTCCCTGGAGCATCGGAGGCTGAGGGGTGACCTTATAGAGGTTTACAAAATTATGGCATGGAAAAGCATCTGGATGGGTATATGAATAGGAAGGGTTTGGAGGGATATGGGCCGGGTGCTGGCAGGTAGGACTAGATTGGGTTGGGATATCTGGTCGGCATGGACGGGTTGGACCGAAGTGTCTGTTTCCATGCTGTACACATCTATGCCCTCTAGTTCTGGACTCCCCGACCCAACCCTATAACTCTTCAACATACGATAGATCATTTTTAAAATCAATCTCCTCCTTAAGTTTATTGAATGCGGGGCGTCCACTGCACTCAGGGGTGGTGAATTCCTCAGGTTCACCAGAGCAGTGTAACTTATCCATGAAAATTATGGAGGGGGACCACATCAACATGGGCTACTGCATTGAGTGTGTCAGCTGATCGTCACAGTCACAAAGCCCGTCGGTTGTTCCGCTCTCCTCCTGTAGAGGGCGGTTCACTCGCTGACGGACAGAGACAGAAATATCCAGTCCCCCCCTGAACCTGCTGTTGGACAAAATAAAATCGGAACGCGGCGCTTTGACAACCTATGCCTGGCGACATTTGTCATTTGACTCGCTTGGGTTGCTTTTGGCCTGAGACTGATTTTGCTCCCCGGGGGTCAGGGCAGTGGGTGGTGTCGCCGCTGGGAGAGGGCCTGGGCCGAGGCCTGAGGCCCGAGGCCCGAGGCCGCTGACGGCTCGCTCGGTATTTGGAGGTGAACCTTCAAACCCGGTGAGGAGGAGGAGGAGGAGGCGGCAGGTGTAAGGGAGGAGATGGCTGGCGCGAGTGGTAATATCGCGCAGAAGACCTGGGAGCTGGCGAATAACATGCAGGAAGTTCAGAGCATCGACGAAATCTACAAATACGACAAAAAGCAACAGCAAGAAATCCTGGCGGCGAAACCCTGGACTAAAGAGTAAGTCTGTGACAGAATCAGAGGAGCAGTTATTGAGACCCTTTGGTAGGCCCGACCTTTGTTACATCGTTATACAGAACAATTATGTCCAAAAGCAGCAGCCCAGTCAGTTATTATTAGCAACGTTGTCAGCAAGTGCTTTGGGGTAAATATCTAATACAAAGGGAAAGAGTTGTTTGCTTGTAATCACCATTTGTAATTTTAACACCCCTCCCCTGTTTTAGAGTATTAAAAGTAAACGCCCTAAACTTTTCCGTCAAGGCCCGACTTTAGCAAAAGTACTGCAGATTTCGGAAATCTGAAACAGAAGTAGCTGGAGAAACTCAGCAGGCGTGGCAGCTACCGTGGAGAGAAGGCATAGAATCAGTGTTACGAGTTCAGCGTGGATGCGAAACATTATTGACGTTGCTTTCTCTCCACAGATACTGCCAGACTGACTTTAGTGCTCTGCAAGTGTCTGATTATTCTTAGTAGCCAATAAAAGACATACAGGAGCATAAGACAGGCCAGCTATTCTGCCCTTCAAACCTGTTCTATAAGATCATAGGTCACCTTGTACGACAACTCTACTTACAGGCATATCTCTTTCCATTGATTACAAAACTGCACAGAAATTGACTAGTTTTAACCATATATATTCACCATATGATTACTAGCATCAGTCTGGGTGGAGAATTCCAAAGAGAGACAATCCTGAGTGAACACATTTATTTCTGTCTTGGTGCTGAATAGCAAACCTGCTCATCCAAAGACTTTGATTATACTTTCTAACCAGCCTGTCAGTGTCTCCCATCTTGCTTTGATCAGATTTGATAACAGGGCTCAATAATGAAATAACAAGATAATGAGAAATTTTAACATTGCAGAAAGGGTTGAGAACCACAGGATACAATTGATTGACAAAAGGAGCAATGATGACATGAGATAAAGGTTTTACTCATTGAGTGGTTGTGATCTGGAATGTGCTGTTTGACAGAGTGGTGAAAGCAGATTTGATTAGATATTTCACATTGAATTTGACTAGTATCTGAAGGGAAAATATTTGAGAGGCTCTGGAAAAGAACTGGAGGTTCAGCCCAGCTAAATTGGTTTCTTGACATCTTGTTCTGGAAAACTCTCAATTCTGTGAACTGTTTGTCATACAAGAGTCTGTTTCCATGCTGGAGAAAGTGAGGACTGCAGATGCTGAAGATCAGAGCTGAAAATGTGTTGCTGGAAAAGCGAAACGTCGATTCTCCTGTTCCTTGGATGCTGCCTGACCTGCTGCGCTTTTCCAGCAACACATTTTCAGCTCTGTTTTCATGCTGTCTGACACTTTGACTTGAGCCAAACTTGCAAACAACTTTAAAACTAAGTGGAAAAGCAAGTAGTGAAGGGAATACAAACAGTTTACAGAGAGGTATTGAGAGCTAATTAAGTAGGTAGAAAGTTGACAAATGGAGAATGATATAGGAATATGTGAAGTTGTTAATTTTGGAAAGAAGAACAAAAGGACTGTGTATTTAAAAGGAAGAAAGCTGCAGAAATCTATAACATAAAGGGACAAGGGTATTTGTGCATGAAATACAGAAAGGTAGCCCACTGGTGCAGCAGGTAATCAGGAACGCTAATGGAATATTAAGGGGTTTTAGAGTGTGAGAATAGGGAAGCTTTACTGCAAACATAAAAGGTGCTGGTGAGACCAATCTGGAGTAATGTGAGCAATTTTGGTCCCCTTATCTAAGGAAAGATATTGTTTCATTTGAGATAGTTTGGAGAAGATTCACTCAGATGATCCCTGGTATGGAGGGATTGTCTTATAAACAAAGGCTAAACAGGTGGGGACTCTACTCACTGAAGTATCGAAGAATGAGAAGTGATCCCATTATAATTTTAAAGTGATAGACATGATAGCTGCACCTATGATTTTTCCCTGATTAGGGAATCTAGAGCCAGGTACAATTTAAAAATAAGATGAAATTTGGGAGAAATTCTTTAATCAGAGTGTTTGTGAATCTTTGGAATTTTGGGCTGCAGAGGCTCAGTCTTTGAATATATTTAAAGTAAAGATTGATAAATATTTGACGTGAGGGTTATTGGATAGAGTGGTGTTGAAGTGTTTGATCAGTTGTGATCATGTTGAATGGCAGGTCAAGCTCAACATGCTGAATGCCTATTCCTTTTCCTACGTCCCTCATCCAGTTGCAGAAGAAATGCTGTTTTTATGTCATTTACTTGAACTCAACTGAATAAGAAAACGTAAGATTATTGCAGTAATGACTTGATGCAATCATACTCCCTTTTCACAAACTTAGACAGTCAATTTTTCACAGTAAGAAATACTGTTTGATAACATATTTACATTGACCATCATTCAGTAACCAGGGAGGTAAATCATTCCAGTTGCACAAGGATTGCACTGGCTATTTTTTTTAAACCAGTGAACCAACGTATAGCAGTTATATGCACACTTTGAACTTGAAAGTCAGACAATTTACCTGATTAGTTATTTTCAGTCACACAGCGTAAGAAAGAAAGATTGCATTCATTCAGTGATATTCATGACTTCAGCATTCCCCAAAGTATGCTACCATTGTTGAAGCACCTTTTGAAGTGTAATCATTCTTCTAATGCATGCAGTTTGTTTGCACGCAGCAAGTTCACAAAAAATCATAACCCAAAAAACTGGATGATGTACTTTTCTATGTTGATCGATGGATAAATGTGAGAGAAACATTCCTGCAATTGTATATTACCGTGGGATCTTTCACACCTCCTGAAAGGAAGATGGACCGTTTTAATGCCTCATCTAGTAATTTATGTTCTGTGATGTGAAACCATTTTCTTCTGATTGTGATGCCAGAGTCCTTGCCACCGAGCAATGACTGATTGCTAATAGCTATTGTATGGGATAACACTGTCTGTGCTCACCCCACCCCTACCCCATGGACTAAAGTACAATTTTTTTTTCATTGTAGTACTGAAGGAGTTTAGCATTGTTTGAGAAGTTAACTTATTTCCCATCCATCTGCCCAATGCGCATGAAGAAGGAAGAGCAGCGAGTTCTCCCAGTTGTAGTTATGTTTTTCCCTTCACCAGCACTATCAAAAACTGTCCCTGTAAATAGCTATTTGCTGGACTTTGCTTATATATAGTTTATCTACCTAATGAATAAGCCATGTTTTATTGTTTTTCATGTTAGCAATAATCTTTATAGATTTAATATCCTGAATAATATTGGTAACTTTTATGTATATTGCATGATTTAAGATGTTGTTTTCTATCCATTGACATTTGAATTTCTAAGATTTTAGTGTAAATGTATTAATCTTATGACTGTAGCAACAAGGCAAAATGCTATATTTTTGTAATTATTGTAATATATTCTTTTTAGTCATCATTACTTCAAATACTGCAAAATCTCAGCTCTTGCACTTTTGAAGATGGTGATGCATGCCAGGTCAGGTGGAAATCTAGAAGTGATGGGCTTAATGTTGGGTAAAGTGGATGGTGAAACAATGATCATAATGGACAGTTTTGCTCTCCCTGTGGAAGGGACAGAAACAAGAGTCAATGCTCAAGCTGCTGCATATGAATATATGGCTGCCTATATAGAGAATGCTAAACAGGTATGTTAAATAATTTTACAGATTTTTTCAACTTCCAAAATTATTCCAGTTTCTTAGAGTGCTGATAGTCAAACGGTACAGTTTAAGAATATGTTGCTAATGCAAAAAAGTTGTTTGTTTCCACGTCTTTTAAAACTATTTTTTGTAACTTAAGTATCTGTCTACATTTTAGTGTAAACTTTTAAACTGTGTACACATATTTCTGTGATTATGTTTTTGTCATGATAATTGCAAACTTTTTCCAATTCTGAAGATACAAGTTTCCTCTGTTTATATTTTTATTGGCACTTGCTCATGTGAGCACGTCACTCTGCTAATCTGGTCACTGGCTTCTTGCAAATCTCTTCCAAAATTTTTATAGAATTAATTTTTTTTCTCTCTCTGAAATTTCTATACCAAAGTAAGAGTTTGAAACACAAACAAAAAACTCATATTTGCACTGTTGCATTTAACCATTAAATGATCTTTAATCACATAATTGGTGGATTTGCTTAAAGGTGTTCACTCTTCTGAAAGATGCATGTATGGACTTAACAAAGTCTGCTCAGTCCTGTGACTACTTTAAAACCTTGCCTCCGGAATAGGAGGGCACACTGAACAGGAGTAGACAAGGGACTGCTGAGTAAGTGAAGTAATATATTTGGATGGTTGCATTACCCAAATGGGACGGAGAATGTGGGGAGGCATGGGAGGGAGAGTGTGGGGGGGGGGAATGGGAAATGGGAGGAGAGTGGGGATAGTAGTAGGAAGTTGTGTGTGGTGTCCGAGGAGGTAGGAGAAGCAGTAAATGAATATTTTTTGCCAGTATTCACACTGGAAAATGACAATGTTGTCAACGAGAATACTGAGATACAGGCTATAAGACTAGATGGGATTGAGGTTCCTAAGAAGGATGTTAGCAATTCTGGAAAGTGTAAATGTAGATAAATCCCTGAGCCAGATGGGATTTATCCTAGGATTCTTTGGGAAGCTAGGGAGGCGATTGCCGAACCCTTGGCTTGGATCTTTATGTCGTCATTGTCTACAGGGTTAAAATCATACAACACCAGGTTATAGTCCAACAGGTTTAATTGGAAGCACTAGCTTTTGGAGCGCCACTCCGAAAGCTAGTGCTTCCAATTAAACCTGATGGGCTATAACCTGGTGTTGTATGATTTTTAACTTTGTACACCCCAGTCCAACACCGGCACTCCAAATCGTTGTCTACAGGAATAGTGCCAGAAGACTGGAGGATAGCAAATGTTGTCCCCTTGTTCAAGAAGGGGAGTATGGACAACCCCTGTAATTATAGACTAGTGAGCCTTACTTCGGTTGTGGATAAAGCGTTGGAAGAGCTTATAGGAAATAGGATTTATAATCATCTAGAAAGGAATAAATTGATTAGGGATAGTCAACACAGTTTTGTGAAGGGTAGGTTGTACCTAACAAACCTTGAGTTCTATTTAAACTGTGGTGGTGATATACCTAAAGGTATTTGGTATACATCTCATGTACAACTAGAAATGCATCCATAAACTCAGCATGCTAGGAATTTAATGGTAGATCAAACAGTTCAAGAATTTCTTTTCTTTCTCAAGCAGAAAGAGAAGGTGCTTTGGTAAGCCAGCAGGTGGTGCTATTCAGCTTTGATAATTACTGATGAGCTAAAATATCTTTGGCTTAAGCAATATCTTCTAAAATTGTGTAGTCTTATTGGAACCAAATTGTGAAAATCAATTAGAAAGAATTACAGCAAATAACATTGATTCAAAAAAAAGGCAAGAAGAGTTTTCACAATGCATGTTGCTTAGCCATTCCAGGAGTATGATGTGAAGAAACTGCTGCATCTGATTATTGGATTGAGTGAACTGAAGTACAGAAACAGTTATAAAGCCAAGAATAATTTGCTATCAGCTGCAAATATTAGTTGAGCTTCATCATCCAATCACACTCCCCACCTGCTTCAAGCCTACTGTCATCATTTACGATTAGAAATTTTGAAAATGGCAACAATGGATCATATCACTGTATTTTATAAGGCAGTACAGTTGAATTTGAATTTATTAAAAGCACCACAGCTTCTGTTGTGAGAATTGAGTTTACATTTAAGCTATACAATGTTTATCTTGTTTTAATTGGAAATCTACATCTGAAATCCTAGTGCATCTTTTACAAAGCTTTTTTTTGTTTCAAATCATAGCAACTGCAATTTTTATGGTTGTCTCTTTTTAAAAAAAAGTTCTCAACATTTTTGCTTGTATTGTTGTGAGGCATATTCAGTTGAAAACAAAATTTGTGGGTTTTTTTCTATTTTTAGGTTTGCAATCTAAACTTTATTCTTGCTTTTCAAATTTTGTCCGTTTTTAATTTTATTTTCCAATTGCCTTAGGTTGGCCGTCTTGAAAATGCAATTGGCTGGTATCACAGTCACCCAGGTTATGGATGCTGGCTTTCAGGAATCGATGTTAGTACTCAGATGTTAAATCAACAGTTTCAGGAACCATTTGTAGCAGTTGTGGTAGGTACACTATAAATGTTGACATTTGTTTCCCCCAAAATATTGAAGTGTACAATTTCAAAATGAGTGAATTACATATCATATTCACTGGCTTCAGAATGGCTTGATTTTCCTAACAACTCATGGTTCACATTGATCACTTAAGCTGTAACTGGACTTTTGTTTGTTCAGTTTAACTTATTTAATCTTGAAATATTCAATATTTAACTTTACCTATATAAAATTATCGCAAGAAAACATATTTAGCTCATTATACCTGCACATGTTCTCAAAGAGTTCTCCTATCCCTCTACTATATTTATTTCCTTTTTAGTATATTATCTGTTTTGTTTTCAATGTCTTTGTTTCTCTCATTCTGAAGCCAGGAATATTTAATTTTTGGTCCTCGCTATAACCTAAATAATGTGTGTGAATGTTATTGTACACCACAAAAGTAATGGGTGCCTTTGACTAACCAATTGTATTCGCAAAATGTACAGATTTAAAACTACCTGTTCAGTGCAGTCTTACTCGGTTTAATTCTATTTTTTCTCTTCTGGCTTTCCTTAATTTTTCTCTGGCTGTTTTTACTTTCTTTCTTCTTTCTCATTGTTTTCTTCCACTACTCACCCTTCCCATACCAAAGTTGTTCTAACAATGTAAAACATTTCTCCACCACATGACTTAATCCGACAGTGAAGCTATCAATTCCACCCCAGATGGGGTCCTTCTGCCCAGGATATACCTACTGTAGATCTAATCCTAATCCTAAACGATCATATCTTCCTCCTGTATCTTGACTCAAAGCATGCGTTCATTGTCTTGTTTTACTCCTCATGGGTTTCCTATTATTAGTGCTCGGAATAATTCTGCATTTGTGTCCTTGGCTGTCAAATGTACCTTTTAATTGCTGGATTTCCATTTACAAGATCAAAACAATGACTTTCCAGCAATGGAAGAAATTTCTGTTCATCCAGTAATGAATGTTGGAAAATCAGCCTGATAATTCAGCAACAGAGAAGGTGTTGTGCAAGGTGATGGTGGTAAAGTTAATGTTAGATGTCATCAGCGTATTTGGGAGCACAGCTATGATTACACATTATATCGCCAAAGGCTTGCATATGAATAAGAAATAGGGAGCCAAGAATAAATCCTTCAGGAACAGGAGGAAAATAATAGAAATCGGGAGAAATGACTGCAAGTGTTACACTGACAACAACAAGATAGTTAAGAATGAAGCCCAGCAATTGCATTTTCATGTAGCTGGAGTGATGTCTGGGAGGCTCGTGTGGTCAATGTCTGTAGCAGGTTGAGAACAATGATGAGGGAACGTTTTCCTTTTTCACAACTAGCAAGGCTGTCACTTATGATTTTCAAGTTCTGGAGTAGAGTGGTGTTGGAATAGCACAGCAGTTCAGGCAGCATCCAAGGAGCAGGAAAATCGATGTTTCGGGCAAAAGATCTTCATCAGGAATACAGCATCTGCAGTCATTATTTTTACCATTTATTTCATTTCTTTAACAGGTCAGGAATCTGACTTGAGGAACTCAAACATGGAATTCCAGGAAAAATGGGCATTGGAGTATATTCAAGTTCTTTGGAGAGAAATGGGAGATTGCTGGGTCAATAATTTAGAAGGATGATGGGGTTAAGGGTTAGCTTTTTGAGGAGAATGGTGTTAAAAAGTTTGGAGCAGAGAGGAGCAGCACCTAAAGAGACAGAACTGTTAGCAATATCTGTTAGCACAGAGATTAGGAATGGGAGTTGAGCGCTTAGCAGTTTAATGGGAATACAGTTGAAGGAGCAGATGATGTCTCATGGGGAAGATGCATTTGAATTGGAATGTAGAGCAATGAAGGAAAAATTTAGAAAGCTGTGAGCTCAATATAAGGGCAGCAGGGAACTGTAGAAGAAGCTTGGCGAAGTGGATAAGTGCAAGGGAGAGAAGCGTCAGCTGATCAGAAGACTTTATCTTCATGTCAAAGTAGTCTGTGGGTTCCTTGCATCTATTTGATGTGAGGGTGAAGGAGACATAGAGGGTTTTAAGTAGGTAACTTGCAATAAATCATCCAAGGGTTATATTTTCATTTAAAGATGCAAATCTGGCAGCAAATGGCTAAGTCATAACCATATTGTCAAATAAATACATTCAAATTTCGATTTTAGGGGAAAAGGGATATGGGGAAATGGAAAATGTGAAAGAAAGTCATGGTTTATTAGGGTCTGGGGCATTAAAGATGAAAATGAGCGTATAGTTGAGCAAATCAAGTGTCGCAGAAATATTGTAGTGAATTGTAGGGGTGGTTGAATATGTGATGGGATTTTACCAAGAGGGAGAGATCTAAGGAAGGGTAAGAAGATAGTGAGCTTTCAATTTTCCATATTATATTTGAAGTCTTCTAAATTCATTATTTCATAGGTCATATAATTGTATCTATTTCAATTGATTTTGATGGAATAAATTGATGGTTTATAATGTGCATTACATTTAGGAGATGGTTACACACACTATTTATGTGCAGTATTTATTCATGTTTCATTTGCTTTTTTTAAAGGTAATTTAAGTTGATGAGAATAATTTATATAGTTATGTTGATCAAGATTTATTGTTTTAGATTGACCCTACAAGAACTATATCTGCTGGAAAAGTAAACCTAGGGGCTTTCAGGACATATCCTAAGGTAACTTTTTTTCTGCTAATTTTTTTTAACATTGATTTATTTTCTTCTCCTGAAATCATTAGTTATTATAGGCTTTTGCATTTGCCCCACCTGGCCATGCTTTGTAAAAAAAAAACCCTGAAACATTCAGTAGGCGGCACGGTGGCTCAGTGGTTAGCACTGCTGCCTCACAGCACCAATGTTCCAGGTTCAATTCCAGCCTCGGGTGACTCAGTGTGGAGTTTGCACATTCTCCCCGTGTCTGCATGTGTTTCCTCCGGGTGTTCCAGTTTGCTCCCACAGGCCAAAGATGTGCAGGTCAGGTGAATTGGCTATACTAAATTGCCCATAGTATTCCCGTGTCTGCATGTGTTTCCTCCGGGTGTTCCAGTTTCCTCCCACAGGCCAAAGATGTGCAGGTCAGGTGAATTGGCTATACTAAATTGCCCATTGTGTTAGGTGCATTAGTCAGAGGGAAGTGGGTCTGAGTGGGTTACTCTTCAGAGGGTCAATGTGGACTTGATGGGCTGAAGGGCCTGTTTCCACACTGTAGGGAATCTAATCTAATCTTATGTCAATGAACAAGCGAGGATATGCACTGTCCTGTTGGATAATGAGACTAACTGTAATGCCCTTACAGTCTTTATGCCTCTGCAAAAACTGCTGATCAAATGCCAGATCTTCCAAATCCACGTGGCTCAATGACTCATCACTTCGAACAACGGGAGAGAACCCAAGATAAATGTAAACTAGGAAATAATAATCTGCTGTGCTATTTTTTTTAGAAAAAATTGTATTAGGAGCACAAACTAGAAGTCTAGCATTTGTAGCCACCCCACTAGCAGTATATAAATGTTGTCACTGCCATTGCACAGATAAATGATCCATAGAACAATGCTTTGAATTTGATTCCCTGCAGGCTTCTGATTCTGCTGTTACATTAAATATCTTAATTTCTAATTTAACTGTCACTTAGATGCTTGCTGCAGTCTAAATTGCTTGATTTGGCCTTGATGGTCTCTCCTGCTTTAGTATCTAAGTTTCTTTCTCTCTCTCTGTATCTCAAACTTTATATTGTAGGTACCTATTAGCCTCAGCACCATCAATACTTTTGGAGACTTTTCCCAGTTGTTGTCTTGGTATTTACAATTTCTGCTCACTGTCTTCTACCACCCAACTACTACTCCTGGCCTTGCAACAACAACTTGCATTTATATACGGATGTTATCAATATAAATTCTCCCAAGGCATTTTGTAGGAGTGTTAACAAACAAAATGTGACACTGCATCTTATCAGGAGATATCAGAGGAATAACCAAAAATGTATTCAAATAGATGTTGTTAATGAGCTTTCTGTTAAAGGAAAGAGAAATGGAGATGTGGGGATCTTTAGGAAGGGAGCTCCAGAGTTTAGGATCTAGGTACCTAAAAGCATACCTCTCTTTGGTGGAGTGATTAAAATCAAGGATACATGAGGCCAGAATTGGAAAAACACAGACTCTGAGATGGTGAGCAATTTGAAAACTAAGTTGAGAATTTTGAAATTGAGGCTCAATCAGGAGACAGAATAGGTCAGTAGTTTTGGTAATAGATGAATTTGGAGTGGGTGGAAGTAATTGCATTTGTATTTGTAACAGTTTGGATGAGCTTAATTATAGGGGTTGGAAAATGGAATGCTTACCAGGAGACATTGGAACAACTGAGAGGAAACAAAGTAATGAATGAACTTCTTTTGTGTCCTCTGTCTGTCAGCCATTCATTTTGGTTCTCCTCTGCTTCTTAATTGGCCAATTATGTTTTTTTTCTTTGTAGACAACATGCTCCCTGTTAATTTTGATGAGAATTTAGATGCAGATGTTGTCAAAGAATAAATCAAGGGAGAGGCAGACATCAGCTTCAGAGAAATAGAAAATGGAGAGAAGAGATTGAGCAAGCAAGGTTGTGGAGAAAGTCAGGGTGAATATTGGAGACCGATTCATGACATAAAGATAATTAGAAATTGGGAGCTGATAATAGAAATTACGAATCAGATAAGGGACAAATTAAAAGAATTAAGAAGGCAAAGGACTGAGCTTGAATCATTCTCTTACTGCTGAAGTTGTGTTCATTTTGATTGTGGTTGCTAGCTTTTCTTTAAATTGAGAGCTTTTATATCATTTTCAAACATAGGTAATTTTAATTTTAAAAAAAATGTTTAAAAGTTCTATGATATACTTTATTTTCTAGGGTTATAAACCACCTGATGAAGGTCCGTCAGAATACCAGACCATTCCACTTAACAAAATAGAAGATTTTGGAGTACATTGCAAACAGTAAGTCACCACCTAGGAAGTTTTTGTCTCAAATTCATCTGCTCTTCAATGAATGATAACTTTGCAATGGTTACAGAAAAAGTGCTTCATTTAGTTTTGAGTATTTTTCTGTCTCTCTTGAACCTGATGATTGCAAAGATTTCAGGGTTTGCTGCATTACTCATTTGAAACCGACCGCAGCTTATTGCATTGCACATGCATTGTAAAACATGAAACTCAGGAAGTCAATATCAGCTGCTGTGTTCAGGTCTTCCCAGAATACAGTAGACTAGAAATAATTGCCTAGATCTTCTGCAAAATGACAACCGTCATCAGATTGCCAGTCCACAGTACCTATTGCTGCTCTACACTTCTGGTTGGCTCTTCCAAGCCCAGCTTCACCAGAAATTCGGACTGTAATCCATTACTGCTGTAGTGTTGGAGTAAGTTGCCTTGTTTTTACTGCACTGGCTGTAGCAAGGTATTTTAAAGTTCCAGGATCAATATTGGTGAAAAGTTTTGATGTTGGTGTCAAGGAGTCGAGCAGGGTTGAGATGGGAGTTGGGGATCAGGTCTGTGGCAGATCTGATTGCGTCACCTCAGGGTTTTCTTTTAGTTTTGTTCATTCATAGGATAGGGCCACCTTAATTGCTGTTAGGAAAAATATGATGGTGAGCTGCCTTCTTGAACTGCTTGACATTTCCAACTCTAATTCAGAATTGAAGACTTTTACAGAAACGTTTGGTGGATAAGGGAATTGCTTCTTGGAGGTTGAAACTTCTTGGGCAGATTTCATGCATGTTGGTATATTGGAACATTTGTGGAGTCCTGACACACTTCTTGGGTCAGACACCTGTCTCCAACAATCCACAGATCAAAGGCTTCAAGTCAATTGAATTAAGAAGAATTTGTACCATTAGTCTCATAACTCAAAGCCTTGTAAATTCATTGATCAGACTATTACAGATTATAGATAATTAAGAAAATGTTTTAATTTGATGTTATAATCTGAATGATTTATTTTTGCTTAGGTATTATGCCCTTGAAGTTACTTATTTTAAATCATCTTTAGACCGGAAGCTGCTTGAACTTCTGTGGAACAAGTATTGGGTGAACACACTCAGTTCATCAAGTCTGCTAACAGTGAGTTGTGTACCTTTTTTAATTGATCTAATTTGAGGTGATGATGCAGTGAGAAAGTGTTATTCTTTTCTGTAGCAGTATTACCTTGTTGACAAGAACATTTTCTTTTCCATAGTGCTTGTAGCCAAAATGCAAATTTTAAAAACTGTGTACTTGACTTACTGCATTACACTGTAGAATTGGAGCATTCTAGTTTTTCTCTGTACTAATGCTAAAATTACATAATAATCTGTCCAGACGCAATGAATCAAATGGCCTGCTTCTGTACTGTAAAATTCTATGATTCTAAAAAAACTAAACGTACGAAGCTAAATTTGTAGTTTCCACCATGACATTTAAAAATGTAAGTTATCAAGACGGAGTAGAAAGTTTGCAAGGGAATATTGACAATCAAGTAAGCGGGCAGAGACTTAGTAAATGTAATATTATGTGGGAAAATGTGGACTTGGTCACTTTGTCTGGAAGAACAGAAAAGCAATAGACTATATATGTGGAGGGAGATTGCAGAACTAAGTGGTTCAAAGGGTTCTGGGTCTCCTGATGCTAAAGGACAAAATATTTATTTATTAGAAGTGACTGTTTGGTTTTCAGGGCATTGATTAATTGTGGGGTCACCAGTATCGAGTGAAAGGTTTTGCGTGCATTACAGGCAGATCGTACCGTATAAAGTGCACCAGGGTAGCAGAACAGAGTGCGGAATATAGTGTTACGGCTACAGAGAAGGCGCAGAGAGAGAGATCAATATTAACATTCCAGAGGTCCGTTCAGAAGTCTGATAACAGCGGAGAAGAAGCTGTTCTTGAATTCTTTATTAGATTAGATTACTTACAGTGTGGAAACAGGCCCTTCGGCCCAACAAGTCCACACTGACCCGTCGAAGCGCAACCCAACCAGATCCATTCCCCTACATTTAACACTACGGGCAATTTAGCACAGCCAATTCACCTAACCTGCACATTTTTGGATTGTGGGAGGAAACCGGAGGACCTGGAAAAAACCCACGCAGACACGGGGAGAATGTGCAAACTCCACACAGAGAGTCGCCTGAGGTGGGAATTGAACCCAGGTCTCTGGCGCTGTGAGGCAGCAGTGCTAATACGTGTGTTCAAACTTTTATATCTTTTACCCAATGGAAGAGGTTGGTAGAGAGGATAACCAGGGTGGGAAGAGTCTTTGATTATGTTGGTTGTTTTCATAAGACAGCAGGAAATATAGATGGAGCCAACTGCATGGAAGACTGGTTTGCATGGTGGACTGGGTGTGTTCATGACTCTTGTGGTTTCTTGTGATCTTGGGAACAGCAGTTACCACACCAGACTGTGATCCATCCAGTTAGGATACTTTCTATGGTACATCTATAAAAATTGGTAAGGGTTCTTGTGGACATGTCAAATTTCCTTACCATCCTGAGACAGTAGAAACTTCTCGCCAACGTGGGTGGACTAGGACAGATTGTTGATGATCATCACTCCCAGAAACTCTTGACCATCTCCTCCTCGGCACCATTGATGCAGACAGAGGTGTGCCCTCCACTCCACTTCTGAAGTCAATGACCAGCTCCTTCGATTTGCTGACATGGATGGAAAGATTGTTATCTTTACAACATGCTACTAAGTACTCATTCTCTTCGCTCTACTCTGTCTTGTCATTGTTTTGAGATCCAACCAACAGCGGTGGTGTTGTCAGCAAACCTGTGAATGGACTTGGGGCAGAATTTGGCTTTACAATCGTGAGTATATAAGGATCATAACAGGGAGCTGAGTATGCAGCCTTGCAGCACACCAATGTTGAAGATTATGCTGGAGGAGGTGTTTGTCTCCTATTTTGACTGATTGCGGTCTATTGGTCTGGAAGTCGATCCAGTTACAGAGTGGGGAGCTGAGACCTAACTCTCAAGAGTTCAGAGCTGAGTTTGTTTGAAATTATGGTGTTGAAGACAGAACTGTAGTCAATAAATAGGAGCCTGATGTAGGTATCCTTGTTATTCAGATGTTCCAGGGATGAATATAGGACCAGGGAGATGACATCTGCTGTAGACCTGTTGCACGAGAAGATGAATAGAAAAGGAACAAGGCAATTTATTAGGCTGGAGTTGATGTGAGACGTGACTAACCTCTCAAAGCTCTTCATAATGATGGCGGTCACAGCAACCAGGCAGTAGTGATTAAGGCATGCTGCATGATTTTCTTTGGCAAAAGAGTGATAGTGATCTTCTTGAAGCAGTGAGGATTTAAGATCTTAGGAAGGAGAGGTTAAAGATGTGAATACTCCCACCAGCTGGTCTGCACAGGATCTGAGTGCTCAGCCAAGGACTCCATCTGGGCCAGTCACACTCCATGGGTTCATTCTCAAGAAGGCTGATCTAATGTCTGCAGCAGTGACAGTGGGTACAGGTGCATCCAAGACTCATGGGATAGATGACATTTTTTTTTACTGATCTTCTGTTCAAACTAAGGTTAGAATGCTTTGAGCCCATTGGGTAGGAATGTACTGTTGCTTGTGATTCTGTTCAACTTCACTTTGTAGCTTGGTATGTCATGTAAGACTTGCCACAAATGGTGGGTATCTGTGTAGTTAGTCTGGATCTTAAGCTTATTTTGGTATTGCCTCTTAGTGTCTCTGATGGCCTTATGAAGGTACCTGGATTTCCTGTATCAGTCAGGGTTGCCCGATTTCTAAGCCTCAGACCTGCACTTCAGTCGGGAGTGGATCACCCAGTTCATCCATGGTTTCTGGTTGAGAAACATTCAGATTAACTTCTTTGGCACACCGTCTTCTACACACTTACTAATGAAGTCCCTATGATAGTGGTATACCCGTTTAGATTGGCTACTGAGATCGTGAATATGGACCAGTCCACTGACTTGAAGGAGTCCTGTCGAAACCCTTCCACTGCCTCAGACCAACACTGTTCTACTCTCTGTTCTGGATCTTCACACTTCATTTTCTGCTTGTAAGCTGGGAGCAGGAGCACAGCATTGTGATCTGATTTTCCAAAATGCAGATGGGGATGGAGCAGGAGGCGTCTTTGGTTATATAGCAATGGTCAAGTCTGTTCAAACCTCTGGTGGGACAGGAAACATGCTGATGGTATTTTGGTAGCAATTGTTTTGAGGTATGCCTGGTTGAAGTCACCGGCTGCAATGAACAAGGCTGCGGGGTATTCTGTCTCAAGACTGTTTTTGTAATGTTTTATACTTTGCCAAATGATTTCTTCACTTCCTCATAGGGTGGGATATCAACTGCTGACAGAATAGCGGCAATGAACTTACGTAGCAGGTAGTAGGAATGGCATTTTACTGTAAGATATTCTAGGTCCAGCAAGCAGTAACTCGCATGAGTCATCACGTCCAAGCATCAGGAGGCAACCCCACTGCTCCTTGACTTGCCTGAGGATACCAAGCAGTCCATTCGGTGAACTGAGAAACCCTCCGGTTGTAAGGCACAGTCGAGCTGTATCTCTGTAAAACAGGGCACCCAGCAGGTCTTTATTTTTCATTCTTCTTAAATGTAGCAATCCCTATATTTGATGTCCAGTTAGTAGCATGGTTTGGAGGGACTAGATTGGGTTGGGATATCTGGTTGGCATGGACAAGTTGGACCAAAGGGTCTGTTTCCGTGCTGTATGTACAGCACAGTATGTATGCTCTGTGACTCTATTTCTGTTGACTTGTGTAAAATAAGTATTAAATAATTTTCAATATCCTCTAAAATTAATTGATCATTTATCAATTAAATTTAAATCTACAACACACAATGAAAACATTGTTTTCCTAGTTACAACAATATTTTAATTGGCACAAGACGTCAGGATTAAGTTAGCAAAAAAATGTTTTTTATCAAGCTAACTGGCACACACTTCTACACACAAAAAGTGTTTGCATTGACCAGGTTGCAGCTAATATATTTACATCACATTTCAAGGTATACAACTCTATGGGCCGAGTGCCGAAAAATGAGATTAGAATATATAGGTGCTTTTGACTGGCAGAGACTTGATGGGCCAAAGGGCCTTTTCTCTGTGCTGTAGACTTCTGCCTGTTTGATTTCACCACCCATCCCCATGCACCAATGGCCACTTATTCTGCCCCCAGGTGCCAGACAGCTTCTCCTTGCATCCATGGAAACCCCATGCCACCCCTGAATGACAGCACCACTTAAGTTCACATTCATTGTATTAATGGTCCAAAAATGGGAAAAAAAATGTAAATGTCCACAAGTATTTTCACATAACGTGCCTACTTCAGTTACCACTCACCCAATGAATTTAACATACCAAGGATTCTATGACACATCCAAACTTGTGATGTCCATCATCCCAAAGAACAAAGCAACAGGTGCATAGGAACCAACTGCACGTTCCCTTCCAAGTCCCATTCCACCCGGAGATGAAACAAAAATTGCTGTTTCTTCACTGTCACTGGGTCAAAATCTTGAAATTCCCTCCCAAACTCTCTGGGTACACTTGCTACTCTATCAAGAAGGTTGTTCACCATCCTTCTCTAAGGCGATTAATGATGGCCAATTGCCAGTAACACAATTTCTCGAAGAAAAGTTTTAAAAATCATGCAATTCGATGTTTGAATCTTTCCTATTGGATTTCTGCCCCTGCCACAGGACTCTGGCTTGATCTCTTTGCGCTCAGTTTGATACCAAAATGAGAGAATTCAAGAACCGGAGGAAAGTAACTCCAATGCGAAGAGTAGAGTAGGCCAGATGAAGTCATAATCAACAATACAGTGGTATGGCCAGACATTGGCACTGCAACCAATTCTAATTACTGTGACACAAGGGGCGATAAAGTTAGTGCAGCAAAACAAATGCAGCGTATCCCCGTAATGTAAGTTTGAATAATGGACAAAAAAACTGAAGTAATTTGAGCTGATCTATTAGAGATATATAAAATGATTGAGAGTGAAGAGAATAAATTGGTATATTAAACGGAATACAAGAAGTTCAAGGCCATACTATTCTGAAATAGCTGATATTTCACCTGTTTTCAGAAATTAAATAGATACTGGGCCCTTGACGTGCAGTGGTAGTGTCCCTACCTCTGGGCCAGATAGTCTAGGTTCAAGTCCCAACTGCTCCAGTAGTGACATGTCTGAATATCTTGATTAAATATCTCTATAAGGAATTCAAGATGGCTGTCAGATTTGGAATTTTTGCAGGAAATGCTATCCAAAGGATAATCAATGCATGAGACAGATTCTTCAATAACAATGGAGCTTTAACCCATGCAGTAATTAAAGAAAACAGTTGGATTTTACACTGGGCATGTCATAAGATGCTTTGGAATGAATGATCAAATTTGGACCCAAAGGCTGCCATTAGTTGTAATTTGGGAGTTTCAGAAACTCTGTAAACAAGGGGATGCTGATAAAGTAGCTTTCCCAAAATTAATTAGCGTGTTTGTTTTAACAAAAGTTTAATTGTGAAAGAAAATATATACCTCCAAGTTATCTGTTTTACTATTTACAAAGATAGACTTTTAATATGTAACTTGTTTCACAAAGACTCCAATGTTTCACGTTCAAAATGCCTTCCAACAAATAAAGCACTTCTGAAGAGTATTTATTGAGGTGCTATGAGAAGTGGCAGACTATCTGTACACTGAAAGTCCTACAAGCAGCAATGTGGCAGCAATCAATATTTTCTTTAGTGTCGACTGGGAGAAAAATGTTGACCAGAGCATCAGGGATAAATTGCCTGCTGTTCAAAATAATGCCATCTAAGACAGCAGGCAGGGCTTTGGTTAAAAATTTCATCCAAACAATGACACCTTCCTCAGCGCTGCATTGGGATATTAGATCAGATTTCTGTGTTCACGTCTCAGGAGTGCAACTTGAACCTGCAACCAACTGATTCAGAGGTGAGAATGTTAGTGTGTGTGTATCATGGTTGACATTAATTGCTGACACTTGAGAGACTGAAAAAGAGACAATGAAGCAGAGAGAACAACACAAAAAGCAAGAAGCACACAGAGAAACAAACACCAGCGCATTCAATAAAGCAGTTACAGAACAATCAACTTTAATTTTTGTAGTGATTGCTTATGAAACTGCAATCCATTGTTCCCAGATATTCATCCCTCTATCTAAGCTGTAAAACCTACACTTTCCATCTCTCTCTCCTCACTACTGGCAAATACCACAAACATCCCAATCTACCTGGCAATGTGGAAAATTGTCCAGATGTGTCCTATCCACAAAAAGCAGGACAAATCCAACCCACCCAGTTACAACCCTATCTACCCTTGATCATCAGTGAAGTCATGGAAAGTGTCATCAACATTACAATCAGTTTCAGTACTCAGCATTAAACTGATCACAGTTTTGATTCCACCAGTGCCATTTAGCCCCAGATCTCCGTTTTTTCTTGGTTCAAACACAGGGCAATAGAACTATATTCCAAAAGTGTAGTGAGAGAGTGACTGCCCTTGACATCAAGCATTGGACCAAGTGTGGAATCAAAGAAATCAAGCAAAATTAAAGTCAATGGGAATCTGTGTGCTTGGTACAGGGAGTGTTTTTTGGTGGGGTGGGGAGGGCACATGTGATCTTGGGGTTCAGCTCCATTTTTCCACCCAATCTCTATTATTCCCTGAGATACCAGAAATGGTCTGTCACAGTTTTTATATATTTTATATGCATGTTTCAAAGACATCATTCCCATTCTCTTAAACTCTGGAGAACATAGATCTGATTTACTTGACCTTTCGTAAGTGACCAATTAGTGAGCCTTCGATAAATTGTCTCCAGAGATGGTGTATCCTTCCATTAGGGTAGCGGTTCACCAGGCAAAAGGGGTGGGAGCCTGCAATCCGATTGAAGAGACTTAGTTCATGAGTGTTTAAATGAGGTTGGAAAATTTACTTTACTTGAGCTATGGAGGAATTCATCCAATTTGTCCCTTGCCATGAAAGCCTGTTCAAGGATCAGAAATTATCCAGCTGGTAAAGGAAAAGCAAGGAGGGAAATTGTATAAATGATGTGGGTTACTGGAGTTGGTGGGTGATGTATTTATGAGGAAACGTTAACAGACTGGAAAAAGAGAATGTAGATAAACATGACATTATCAAGTTAGCAGATTGTGACTAGTGACTCCACAGGTTTCAGGGATCACTTTGGCCCATATCTGAAGATTGTGTCTTAAATAGAAACTAAATAAAGTTTGACCATGAGGGGGACATTTCAATCATTTTAAAGGTTAAATTGAGTATGCTTTCAGTAGTGTAGAGTAAAAGTGGCCTACTCAAATAACTGGTAAAATGATGTGATTTTCTTTTACAAATAGACAAGTTTCAAAAGGCATTCAGTATCGTAAGGATTCTTCTCAATTTGAATTTAATGATGTGTCAGTGTGAAACATTTGCTTTGGCTGTTTTTAATATTGAAGTACACTACAATTGTGACTGGTTTACTTTGAACAGTACCCCTTTGTCTGACTTAGAAAATCAAGAAGTCAGTGTTGCTTTCAGTTTCAGTGAGTTAGTATTAAAATCTAAAATCTTGTCATGTGATTTTCTGTAATTTACTAAGGTTTGGGTTTCTTTTTTAAAAGTTATTTGTCTCAATGGGATCTTAGCAAATTGAGGGCTTTTATGGGATTTCAAATCAACAGGCAGAAGTGTGTGCACTGGTATTTACCAATTTAATCAAAAACAAAATCTCCCTCATCTTCCTTGTATTCCTTAAGAGTTAAATTTGTGTAGATGGAGTAATTTGGTGAATTTCAAATTTAAATGGTGGATCTTTTCTGTATAAGTAGTCTACTGAAATGGTATTTGATCAATTTTACTGTTCAGTATTAACCTAAAAACACAAGTCTTAAAACCTGAAATCATGTCATGTGAGCATTTCTGTCATTCACTAGAAATTTGAAAGTTAAGTTAATTCTCTCTTTGGGGCTCATAACAGTCATATCACAAAAGCCTTGTATAATTGCAGCAAGGATTCTTTATACTTCAAACCCTTGCAATAAAGGTTAATTATTTGTGTACCTGCATGCTAATTTATGTTCTTTGCTTGAGTACACCCAAGTGTCTCCAAGCATTACAAGTTTCATGTCTTTTAAAAACAATTTTACTTTCCTATTCTTCTGATCAAAATGAATAACCTCACACTCCTCTGCAGTATATTCCACCAAGCACTTTGGACCATAAGACATAGGAGCAGGAATTAGGCCATTCAGCCCATCGAGTATGCTCTGCCATTCAATCATGCCTGAAAAGTTTCTCAACCCCATTCTCCCACTTTCTCCCCATAACCCTTTATCCCCTTGATATTCAAGAACCTACCTATCTCAGTCTTAAATATACTCCTTGACCTGGCCTCCACATCCTTCTGTGGCAATGAATCCCATAGATTCACCACTCTCTGGCTGAAGAAGTTTCTCTTTATCTCCATTCTAAAAGGTCGTCCCTTTTCTCTAAGACTATGCCCTTGGATCCTAGTCTCTCCTAGGTAAAAACAAGGACTGCAGATGCTGGAAACCAGATTCTAGATTAGAGTGGTGCTAGAAAAGCACAGCAGGTCAGGCAGCATCCGAGGAGCAGGAAAATCGACGTTTCGGGCAAAAGCCCTTCATCAGGAATAGATGAAGGGCTTTTGCCCGAAACGTCAATTTTCCTGCTCCTTGGATGCTGCCTGATCTGCTGTGCTTTTCCAGCACCACTCTAATCTAGACGCCTGGTCTCTCCCACCAATGGAAACATCTTCCCAACATTCACAGTGACCACACCATTCAGTATTCTGTGTTTCAATTAGATTCCCCCCTCATCATTCTAAACTCCATCGAGTATAGACCCAGAGTCCTCAAATGTTCCTCATAGATTAAGCTTTTCATTCCTGGGACTATTTTCGTGAACTGCCTCTGAACACACTCCAGGGACAGTGTATCCTCCCTGAGATATGGGGCCCAAAACTGCGCAGGATACTCCAAATGTCGCCTGACCAGAGCCTTATAGAGCCTCAGAAGTACATCCCTGCTTTTATATTCAAATCCTCTCTGAAATAAATGCCATCATTGCATTAGTCTTCCGAATCACTGATACAACCTGCAAGTTTATCTTGAGAGAATCCTAGACTAGAACTCCTGTCTCTTTGCACTTCAACTTCTGAATTTTCACCCAATTTAGAAAATAGCAGATGCTTCTATCCTTCCTACCAAGATGCATGACCACACATTTTCGCACATTGTACACCATCTGCTGCTTCTTTGCCCACTCTCCTAACCTGTCCAAATCCTTCTGCAGCTTCCCCACCTCCTCAATGCTACCTGCCCCTCCACCCATCTTTGTATCGTCTGCAAACTTAGTCACAATCCCCTCCGTTCCTTCACCTATATTGTTAATGTGTAAAGTGAAAAGTTGTGATCCCAACACAGCCTTGTGGAACACCACTTGTCACCGGCACCGTCCTGAGGACCCTTTTATCCCCACTCTCTGCTTTCTGCCAGACAGCCAAACTTGTAACAACGCTAACACCTTGCTTCTAACACCATGGGCCCTTATCTTATTCAGTAACCTCCTGTGTAGCACCTTGTTAAAGGCCTTCTTGAAGTCCAAGTAGATAACATCCATTGGCTCTCCTTAGTCTAGTCTAACCTACTCATTACCTCCTCGAAGAACTCTAACAGATTTGTCAGTTATGACCTCCCCTTTATGAAATCAAGTTGACTTTGCCCTATTTTACCATACACTTCCAAGTATTCAGAAATCTCATTCTTCACAATGGATTCCAGGATCTTACCCACAACTTGAGGTTAGGCCAATCAATCTATAATTTTCTGCCTTTTACCTTGCTCCCTTTATAAACAGGGATTCACATTAGCGATTTTCCAGTCCTCCGGCACTGTCCCTGATTCTAGCGATTCCCGCAAGATTTCAAGTAATGCCTGCACTATCTCTTCAGCTATCTCCCTTAGAACTCTGGGGTGTTGTCCATCTGGTCCAGATGTTTTATCCACCTTCAAGCCATTCAGTTTTTCTAGCACCTTCTCCTTGGTGATGGTCACCATTCTCAGCTCTGCCCCCTCACTCTCATGAATTTTTGGGATATTTCTCATACCTTTCACCATTAAGACTGACATGAAGTAATTGTTCAATTCTTCAGCCATTTCCTTGTTCCCCATTATTATCTCTCAGCATCGTTTCCGGTGGCCCAAGGTCCACTTTTCCCTTTTTTTTTCCCCTTTTTAGATATCTAAAGAAACTCTGATAGTCTTCCTTTTATATCACTGGCTAGCTTACCCTCATATTTAATCTTCTCCCTCTTTATTTCTGTTTTTGTTGCCACTTTGATCAAAACTGGAACAAAGTGACCAGAGTGGTGCTGGAAAAGCACAGCAGGTCAGGCAGCATCCGATGAGCAGGAAAATCAATATTTTGGGCAGGAATAGAGGCAGGAAGCCTCCAGGGTGGAGAGATAAGGGGGGGTGGGGTGGGGCTGGGGAGAAGGTAGCAAAGAGTACAATAGGTGAATGGGGTGGGGATGAAGGTGATAGGTCAGAGAGGATGGTGGAGCGGATAGGTGGGAAGGGTGATTGGCAGGTAGGACAGGTCATGGGGACAGTGCTGCACTGGAAGGTTGGAGCTGGCGTAAGGTGGGGGAAGGGGAAATGAGGAAACTGGTGAAGTCCACATTGATGCCCTGGGGTTGAAGTGTTCCGAGGCAGAAGATGAGGCGTTCTTCCTCCAGGCGTTGGGTGGTGAGGGAGTGGCGGTGGAGGAGGCCCAGGACCTGCATGTCCTCAGCAGAGTG